>NC_066584.1:43857498-44158748 GCF_024323335.1 Lathyrus oleraceus | reverse complement strand
AAGAAAGAAGATGAAGTTTCCATTCTTGGAACTTGAGAAAATTAGTTACAACCGAATGAGAGTTAGTTAAAGAACAAAATAGATCAAACTGGGTGAATAATATCATGATAAAATATGTGAACTTCATTTAACATTGTGCACTAATGAATTAACATTATAAGCCATTACACTCATATTCTTATTCAGGGACGGAGGTATTAAGAAGAAAGGGTGAGCTCATGCCCCCACCATATTCTTCTTTGATTAATATTTAATAGTATAAATAATATATTAATATATTTAATGTACTAAAAATTAGGAAGAAAAGTTAATAATGACCCCACTTAATAAAATATTTCGGAGTATCACACACATCCATATGCATTTAAAATGAAATAAATTCTTTAAATAAAATTAAAAATTTTAACTCCTATTTCTTTTCATATTCTTATTAATTCTCTTTTACTCTTTCCAAATAGAAAGTAACCACTTTTTAGTATTCTTCTTTCTCCCACTCCTTATTCTCTCACTACAAAGTGTCTCTTTGTTTAATCTTTATGAATTTATAATTTATTTTTATTATTGTAATAAGAGTAAAAGTATATTATTACTTTATTGAGTTTAAGATTGTGTTATCGACAAAAAATTTATTTTTAGAGTTTTGTAGTGTTTGTTTGAAATTGTTGTGTTTGTATCAATTTTATAGTATTATTATGAATTTTCTGAATATGATTTTAATTGTGATTTTTTGTGTTGTTTTTACATAATAAGCAATGGAAAAATATTTCAAAAGAAAATCAACAGAGCAATCATCAACTCCTAATCCTCAAACACCTAATGAACGTCGAAGCCCCAAACTGGGTCATCCCATGAAAAAAATGTTTTTGCAGTTTAAATTGGAAAAACTTCCCAATGATCCCGGTTTAAAACCAAAAATGTCAGATTATTATCCAAGTGATAGAGATGAAATTAGAAGATATTATTTGCAGAAGGGTCCTTGTCAACCAAAAGAAATTATTTTTTCATAAAGAAAATTTGGAGATACCTTTCGTAAGTTTAATTCTGATTGGTATTTAAAATATGGTAGTTGATCGGAGTATAGTCAAAGTGAGGATGCTGCATATTGTTTATGCTGTTACCTTATGAAGTTACATCTTGAAGAACATAAAGGTTGCGGAGATGCCTTTATAACAAAAGGCTTTACAAATTGGAAAAAAAAGCGAAAGGTTTCGAGTTCATCTTGGAGAAAAATGGAGAAAGTATCTAATTTACAACATTTTCAAGTTGGATTGTTTTATGAAGTGATTGATCGACAACTTCAAGAGTTGAACAATCGCTTTACAGAAGTGAATACTAAGTTGCTCCTTTGTGTAACTTGTTTAAGTCCAAGAGATTCATTTTTTGCATTTGATAAGGAGAGGTTGATTCGTTTAACTCAATTTTATCCTTCAGAATTTTCTCAAGTTGAATTATTGGCACTAGATTGTCAGCTTGAAAACTATTTCTTAGATGTATGCTCTAATAGTGAATTTTCAGAATTAGAGGGGATTGGTGATTTTTCTATCAAGCTCGTTGAGACCAAAAAACATGTTATGTACCTGTTGGTATATTTGCTTTTAAAGTTATCTCTGATATTATCGGTGGCAACTGCAAAGCTGAAAGAGCTTTATCTGTTATGAATATTATCAAGAATCGAATGTGAAATCGCATGGATGATGATTGGTTAAATGATTGCTTAGTTACTTACATTGAGAGAAATATTTTTGTTGATGTTGAAAATGAGAAAATCATTCAACATTTTCAGAACATGAAAAATCGTAAAGAACAATTATAATTATAATTTATATTTTTGAAAATGAAATGTTATATTTATATTAACCCCACTACTCAAAATTTCTAACTTGATCCCTATTCATATTTATAAGTGCTTATGCATGAAGAGTTTATGTTACTCTGCTACATTCTTCTACACATATGTACATGGTGATCTATGTTTACAAACACTTAAACATGCGAATGTTATGAATGTTTGACTAATCTATCATATGCTAAAGTATTTGTTAAAGTATAAGACGATATCCTGTACTACACTTCTAATAAAAAGAAATTGAATTTGAATAAAAAAGGAATTCATGTCGAATCAAACTGAATCAAATTCTATTCCATTTATTTTCAATTTCAAATTCGATAAACTTAAAATTTTGCACTCTACTAATGCATTTTCCTCCTATTCAAATTAATTTCATAGTTTATTTACTCATAATTTAACACTAATTATTCGAAAGCTTTTGTATATTATATATAATCATTTTCTACCTTCGTATGTAGTTTCATTCATGATCTCAACGGCCTTGATTTGTGTGTGTTTAATTAAAATCTTTGGTTAGGTACAAACTAGTAAAACTTGAATCATGAAGCCTATGACTTTAAGAGACACTATTACCAAAAACCGTGTCTCAAAATCTCTTTAGTAAGTAGTACTTTTGTTTTTAAGAAATAAAAAATATGTCCCAAAATGCATAAAATAGGATGTCCCCAAGCCAAAAAAGTCAACAACTATGTATGATGTGGATCCTACTTACTACATTTATACACACAAAATTCAAAAGAGTAATTTGACCCTAAAAACCAACATAATGATAAAAACTAAGGTAATCATTTACTTAATTACTACATCTTAAACTAGCAGTAAGAGATTAACTTTCAAGTTAAACCAACAAGTTGATACATTTAGTTTCCAAAAATCATTATGTCAACTACTCCAATTCTCTTGTTTTGGTCAATTATGGATAAGATGAAACGACAACGATTAAGACTTAATTATTAATATAGTACTAAAATATAAAGTTATGTGGATGTTAACCTATTGGATTGTTACTAATTCCACATAATAGCGATAAAAAAGATGAACGTGATTAGTGACATATTGATTCGTTTCACACAATTGATATACTAAATTATTTTACATTAGTCTCTCCTCCCCCACTAGATGAACGTTTAGATAAGTTAACAAAGATAGTAATTACTTTAGGTTAATTAAACTAATAATAATAATAAATAAAGTACTTTACCTTTGTTGAATAATTTTATTATAGTATAAACATGTGAGAGAAGATAAAGGAAGGGTAAATTTGTAATTTCGATGTGGTGTTGTTTGAGGTTAGAACGCGGTGGCAGAAATGATAAGGAAAATTGTCAACTCTTTCTTGCCTACCAATGTTGGTGTTGGTGACAGACAAGTAAGGTTTGAAGTTTGAACAAGAAAAAGAAACAACTTTAAAAATTACGACTTAGTCAAAAAGTACAAGATCTCACATTATCTTTTTTGGTGTTTTAAGTTTTGAGAAAAAAATTATTTGATTAGATATTTATATTAGTATGTTAAAAAAAGATATTATTATTTTGGTGGTTTCATTGTAATAATTTAGTTTTAATCCAAAGTTTGAGAAATAAGCACAAGAGATGGGAGTTGGTGATGATGAAAGATTGTACGTCACCAAACAGATACAAGTGGCTCCATTGATTTTATCTTATTTGTGTCCACTCCCACTAACTGAATTGGGAATTGGACTATTAAATTTTTCACATACACGTAGTACTCTTTTTTTAAATATAATTACTTTGTATATTTTCCATAAAAATTGACAAGAAAGAACATTGTAAATTAGAAATGAAAAATAGGTGATGAAGTCGTGTCTTGCTGTTATGAAGTAATACTTCTTATATGATGGAGCGAGACGGACATGTAAGGTTCGTATTATAACATTGTCCTTCAAACCCTTATTTATTTCTGTTACGTAGAATGAGAGCTTTGTCTTGTACATCTTTATGTCAGATGTTAATAGAGGTGCGTAAATAGTGGTGATGAGATGTTATTATCATTGGGAACAAATACATTAATTGTCTTCATCTTGATCGACGATGTTTCGCAAGGAAGTCCTGGTGCATCTCCTTATGTCTGATTGTAATGATGTCCCCTCTATCCTAGGATACTCAAGTACTCTCAATAATTCTCGATGAGATATCGATGGTTGATAGAGGAGATTATCTCTGATGATGGTTTATTAGGTCATCGCACATATTTTAGTTGGAACACCAAACTTAGCTTTAAACTTACCTAGCATTGCTATTTATGTTCATTTCTTTCATGTGTTGACATAACCCATTGTAATGGAGGACATCCAACCCAAAGTTTGAAAGGCAACAAGGAACAACTCATCGGTGTGGGTGGACTAAGAGACATTTGATATCGCCTCTGTCTTTGTTGGTGAGAAAGGTTTAAACCATGTCTTCATGGCGGTGGGACCTTCTGAAGATTGAAGAGGGGGTGATTCCCCCTGAAGAAGACAAGAGGATATGTAACAAATACAACGAGTGTGTTGTTCCCCTTCATGAATGCTTATTCTCCTTGGTAGGTTTTCGTCTTCCCTTCAACGATTTTTAGGTTGACGTATTTAATCAATTATTAATCATCCTTTTACAGTTGCATATGGTGAGCTCGACCTACATTAAAGTGTTCTAATATTTTTGTGAATATAAAAAAGGGTACTCTAATCATGCCACTCTTCTTACATCTCTTTAAAGCTCAATGCAACTCTGATGATTTGGCACAGTGCCAAGGTTTGATATCTCTAAAGAGTGTACCAAGATGTTCGAAGTCTATTCAAAGAGTGCGAAACATTTCAAAGGTCAAAACTTTTTTATACCCCTTAAAGAGCCTTCTTACTAATGTTCGGATAGGTTCTCCAACTTCTAACATCAAAGTCATTTCTTGGCAGATTCTGGATCTTACGTTTATAAAATGGATAATTAATCTCAAAAGGATATTTACCTAAAAAGGAAATCAATATACTTCTTTGAGCAATTGGGCTACATCAATGGTGTTGTCCCTTCTGATGCAGCGTTGAGGAAACATGGAAGCGGTAATAGAGACACACTTATTGGTGGATGTAAGATCGGTAGAGAATAGAAAAATCAATTTGGTAAGTGACACGGGGAATCCCATTTTTTATTGAATAGTCCTTCTGTGTTTTAATTTCAAATTGCCTTTTATTAGCTTGCAAATGAAATGCAATGTTACACAACAATGCAACATATGAAAAAGACTCTTCGGGTGATACTTCTCCTGATGGGTGCTACTAATTAATGCTTTAGCTACTGGTGAGGGTACAGACCGCATGGCTCCCGTTGGGTTGGTTACTCTTTGATCACCTACCCCACCGTAGATGCATGTATTGATTCTCCCAATCGGTTCATAGTGAAAGATGTTTCATGTTCATCATCATACATTGCTAAGGGAGTTGTGTCATTAGTTATAAGCTCGAGGTTCCTTATGAGGAAAGGTTGTTCATCCACCGACATCGAATGCTTGAGCAAGAATTAGGGGAACTTGACTCTGGGAAGAGCTACGTCAAATCTGAGGCCACACCCCTTCGCTCCTAGATCTCTCTGGTCAGTAAATGGTTAGAGAGTTATGAGCTTTTTAAAGATAATTGCACATAGTTTTCAAGCAAGGTAGAATTTATTTGCTAGAAGGAGTTATATGATTTGGCGTATAATACTCGTTGGGCATCAATCACCTTGGGGTTTCGTGTTGCCGAAAGGGGATAAGTCTTCTTTCCTAAACATCTTCGAAAGAAAAAGGAAGTTGTCATACCATAAATTTTGTCCCACCTAAAATCATTCATCTGCATTCATTCATTTACATATGATTCATTGGTATCTCATTTGCATCACTATATATTGACCATTTCATTTGGTCATTGGTTAGTCTTTAATGTATAAAGTCAACAATTTTGTACTTTATATGATCATTTGAATGGTCAAATCATGCATTCCATGTTTAGACATGTGTGGTCTTGTTAGCATTCCATTGCATGATGCATCTCTTATTTTTCACGTTTTTTAGTCCATTTAGGGTGTTGGTTTTTGAATCATGAGAATACGCTATTGCTTTAGTGGTATATATTTATGATCCATGCATATATTTTGTTTAGGATCATTACTTTGGTGGTATATATTTATGATCCATTCATACTTTAGTGACATATATTTATGATGCATCTTGATAACAAGGAAGAATGTTAAGTTTTTTTTTGAAGTGACACAAGCATAACATGCGTATATTAATAGTCAAAGGAAAGTTTCATAAAGTTTTAACAATATTGACAATTCACATTACTTCAAAAAAATTGTACATGTTAATTTATTGTTGCAGAAAGCAAAGTTCAAAGAAAATTATAAGAAAGTTCTAAACCTAAGGGACTCTTAAGACTTGGTCCCCAAGTTTTCCATTGGCCCATTCATTTGGTCTTCATCCCTAAACTTGCCACACTCCACTTCAAGCTTCCCATGCCATGTCCATCAATATACAATTCAAGTATTCCTTTCTCTTTGCATATGTAGAGATATCCTATTGGAGCATGAACCATGGTTAAAACCTATCAAAGCATCATTAAGAAATATTAATCAGTTCACATTTTTTGTCCAAAAGCATTTGAAAGTTTGAAAAAAAAATTGAAATGGAATTCAAGATTACATTGGAGGAAAATCACTCAAAATAAAAAAAAATGGAAATTTGACAATGCATGGTATCATAGGTTTTGTACCAGGTGGTCCCACATGGTCACAAAACTCATAACAAAACATGACAAATTTGAATTTCAGATTCAAAAGAAAAAGGGAAGAAAATAATAACATGAGAACAAGAGCAAAAGTACAGCAGTAATTTTCACCATTTTGGCAACAAAAGAGACATTCACAAGAATACCATAACCAATTCTACTCCATTCTCAATTCACTTTGTTCCACTCCCAATTTTATCAATAAACAACTTATCATTCAAGTATTGATCCAAAAATCAAAACCCTAATCCTCACTATAATACTGCAGAAGAGTAGCAAAACCCTAACAACCATCATCTCACATTGATACACATAAAATTCAGCCACACAACCCTAATCATTTTGAACAAATCGATACACAATAGCATTCACAGACTTGCAAACCACAAAAAATTCTACTACAGAACACTAGTTGGGAGCTGATATGACACGGGGTCCTCCATATACATGACACGAGGTCCTCCATATTTTCTTCAGATAGCATTTACATAACTGATAATCATCTTGCACAATGGCTATATAGGTAAAGACTGATGGGTAATTATGTGAAACCTCTTTGATTTATGTGAATATTATCCTTTGTCATCTCTTCAATTTTTCCTAATTGTTTATTATTTATTTTGTTTTACTGTTTTTTTTCTCTAAAAAATATCATCTTTGAGTGGTCTTAAAGGAAAGAGAGTTGTCTTGCATCTTTCTGACAATTCACTGTCTATATCTTTAGGAACATCTTTCAGTTTATTTTATTCTGCTTTTATCTTCTTTCTTTTGAGTTATTCCCTTTTCTAAGATGGCCTCTAGATCTAATCTTGGTATGGAAAACTAGTTGGTAGTGATCATTGAAGGACTTGCTAACTTTGAAGAAATGATGGCTCATGGCTTTGATCTTCAAAGCACTGGCTCTTAAAATGGTTGTGATAATTTCTTTGATATGCTCTATGGTCCTATTTACCCTAATATGATCAAGGAATTCTGGGTGAATGCTTTTTTCCAAGAAATTAATCTAGAGTATGTCATTCTTTCTATTGTATCTGGTGTTCCTATCACCATCATCCCCACCTCTATTGCTAATGCAATAAACTGTGAGGATGAAGGTGTTATTCCATATATACTCTTTTGGGAATCTTCTCTTCCTCTTCACCTTATCTAAGGTCTCTAATATTAATTCCAAGGCATCGATCTGGTATCAACTTTTGATATCAAACCTTCTGCCAAAGGACAAAGATCCGGACTCTCTAGATGTTGATGAAAAATATTGTACGCTACTTCTCAACTCAAATCTGAAGATTAACCTCCCTTATGTTATGTTTGAATATCTGAAGATGACTCTCCTATCCTTTCACGAGGAAAAGTCATATTTCATTCCTTATGGAAGGATTCTTTTAGAACTCTTCATTCAACAAGGAGTGGAGAGAACAATGATTAAGGTTACTTTATAAATCTGGGGTGACAAATTAAATATTCTAGAAGCTTTGAAAGTTGTTGATGATTTTGTGAACAAGGTGGTCTCTTTGGATGGATCCTCTTCTTTTGTTTAAATTTCTCTTGTTGTTTTCTTTTGTTGCTTTTTTTGTCTATGTACTTATCTTATCCTTTCAACGAAATGCTTTCTCTATTTGCTTATCGTTGCTTCTTATTAAATGTTTTCCAGTTTTTATTACTGATTGAGTGATAAGCAATTCCACAAACTTTTTGAATATATGGAAAAGGAAGACTCTTGGCTAAAATAGTTGCAGAATTTCATTACTATTAAAAGGATACATTACATGATCTGAACCTAAAGACTATTACATTCATTTTTTAAAAACACTTGGAATTCTCATATTTGATCATTTGTTCTTCCTCGTGCCTCTAACTAAGTCTTCTAGTCATCATCCCACTCCTTCTTTTTAAGATCTACTTCTGAGGTCTTGTCCTTTTTGGAGACTTCAGTAGATGAGCCTTCATCTTCTATAGACGAAGATCTCTGAGCCATTTCTAATGCATCAGATTTATGTTTTTCCTTCCTTGCTTGTCTATTCATCAAGTTGTGAATTTCCTTTGCAAAATCTCTCTTGCCAACCATGAATGTTTTTGTCTTGCCCATTATTTTGCTACACAAAAAACCTCCAGAGAAATGTGATCAAGGTGGTAATTCAACATCAACTTTTATAGAGGTATTTTTGAGTCAAATTGTGCCTATAGTCTTGCTGCCTATTCTATGTTGTCATAACCTAGCTTTGACCATCTTGGAACTTGTGGAATCTATCCTTATCTATCAACAGTTTTTCAGCCTTTCTCTTATTATTTTTCTTCAGTATTTTCTCTCTCTACTAACGTGTTTATTTGTTAACTTTTTATTGATGAAAAAAAGAGGAGAAAATTATGGGAGTATTTAAAAGGATAAAAGTATTTTTGAAATGCTTTAATTTACCTGAACCCTCATCAGAACTCATTTATTGCTTAAATATGAACAATGTGTTTTATGTTATCAAGATAAGTTTAATTAACTCGGATAGGACTTAGGGGGAGCTTACAAAACTTAACCTTTGAACTATTATACTCATGGGGAGCTTACAAACCTCAAACTCTGATGATGTCAAGTTAGTTAAACTGACCAACCATTATTCTTAAATACATTTTTTTTCATCATAAAAAAAGGGAGATTGTTGGAACAAAATTGTTCATATCCCTTGGGTTTTGATGATAACAAAGTACTTAAAGAACAAGCGGGTATACTAACATGTGTTCAAGTGTGCAGGATCATAAAGCTTAAAAGTCTACTCATAATCAACCATGTTGAAAGCATTTGTTGACAAGCTGAATGTCTCAAATTCCGATGGATCAGAATCCAATGACTCTGAAGGATCAGACTCTAAATATGGTGTTTTAGCTTCTAAAGGTTCAGACTATGATCATAGTACTTCTACCTCTAGTGATAGCCCAGACTCTGGAGATTGCAGCTTAAGGTTCTCAACTTTTGGTCCATACTCTATGTCCATAGCAGACCTATCTTAACAACGCCAAACTTATGGAAAAAGCCAACTAGAGTCCCATAGTGCAAGGCTCAAGAAAAGCTTATGTGACTTCTCAAGTTCACCCCCTTGTCTGTTTTATACCTAGTATGATAAAAATGCAATGGACTATGTTATTACACATTGGTTGAAGATCTTAACAAGATTCATCTTCCAACGTCTCTCTCTTTGAGTTGTTGCATTTCAAAAGATCCATATTTGCAAACAACTTTCAAACGAATATTTTTATGCCTCTATAAAAGGGAGATGAATATTTGAAGGAAGGTTAACAACTACTACACAATCTAATAGAACACACTGAGTATAAACTTTGAGCTAAAGTTTCATCTATTTATTTGCACAAGCTCTTAACATTTCTTGTCTATGTATATATTATAAATATTAAGTGCTAAGAATCATTGTGGTTGTTGTAACACTTCTATACTTCATATTGTGTCTCAAAGTATAGTTGTAATTATTTCTACTAAACTGTTTGTTTAAAGTAGAGGAAGTCTCTTGCAAGGTTGCTTGAGCAGTGAAGTCTCTTTCTTGTGTGATTGAGTAGAAGTCTCTTACAGGATTGCTTGAGCGGAAGTCTCTTTCTGGTTTGATTGAGCAGTTGAAGTCTCTTTCTGGTTTGATTGAGAAAAGTTTTAATCAGTTTGATTATAGTGAAAATATTTTGTTGGATAAGGGGATTGGGCTACTCTTAGTTTAGGAGAGGAACCAGGATAAACTTTCTGTGTTGATTTACTACTTGCTTCTGAACTCTATTTATTCCGCTGCTATTAACATTCAGATATCAGACTCTGAACTTGTTCAGATTCTGAAGTTATTCATCATAAGCGAAAAAGAATATATATACACAATTCAACCCCATTTCTTGTGTATTTTTCTCACCTTAAATTTGGATTTAAGGAGAGCATAAGACTAATCAAGGTAAAATATCTTGTTATATATATACCATCCTTATATAACATGATTATAGGGCGATTGTATCCATATTATATTAGTGCATGAAATACTCACTTCTCGATGGGCGAGTGGGGGTTATCCAATAGGGTCAATAGATTACCAAGAGACGTTACCTAGAGATCCCAAAATTGAAAAAAGGGTGACAGTGGC
Source organism: Lathyrus oleraceus (assembly GCF_024323335.1). Taxonomy (NCBI): domain Eukaryota; kingdom Viridiplantae; phylum Streptophyta; class Magnoliopsida; order Fabales; family Fabaceae; genus Lathyrus; species Lathyrus oleraceus. Next base: position 44,148,028 of record NC_066584.1, on the reverse strand, counting down.
CATGGTCCACTCTAGCAGGCATACACACTGGAAGTGAACGTTGTAGACTAGAAGTTTAGAGTCAAACCACAAGAGATAACTCTCGAAGACGAAGATTTGACCGCCTTACTCTATAGGAGGGTGAATGTGAAAGACAAAGATACTAGTAAAAAATAATTAATTACTTTAGGCGTTATCCAAAGTTTAGTTTAGTTTGTTGTTTGGATTGATTAAAACTATGTACCATCTCTGTTGTGTGCATGATTTACTTTTCATGACATTGTTTATTTTGTGAGAAGAACTCTTTTCTCCTGCATTGCTAGCAGAGGTTTTCCATGAGGCACCTTACAATATTATATAAGTTTTGGAATATTATTGCTCTATTTTTTTAAGGAACTAAGGATTGGAATGGAAAATATTATCAAAATCGTCCATGGAGGCAATCACTTATGTTGGATCCTCATGGAAAAACTCTTGCTACTCATAGAGGCAATCACTTTGTTGAATCCTCATGGAGGAATTATTGTCGGCCATAGAGACAATCAATTATGTTGGATCATCATGGAAGAATCCTTGTTGCCCTATGGGCATTTACTTACACTAGATCCTCATGGAAGGATCTTTCCTCAATACTAAGTTATACAATGGCGAGAAACTTATTAAAATTATTATAAAAAATTATTTGCACAAGAAAAAATAAGGTAAAGCCATCTAATTCCACCACTTCATTGATCCAACCCCCAAGTGGTAAATGGTACAAAAAGCCCTTAAGAGCGTCATTAATCATTACACAAAAACTCCTAAGGGAATATTCATTACACAAAAACCCCTAAGGTGAGAGTTACAAAAGGCCTAAAAGGGTAAATATGACAAAACCATATGTTTAACAACCATCCTCTTGGGGCCAATTTTTCGTCTAAGGAGATCTCCTGGCGAGCAGAAGCATCCTTAGGAGTTTCCTCTACCATTATGTTGTTGCCCTCAGTTTTAATCTGTGTGCCCTCATCAAGAGATGCCCTAGGCTTCTCAGGAGGTGGAAATTTTTCTTCTTCAACCAACTGGCCGTCACGGACCACTTTGAAGAGATCTATTTGACTCAGGTTGAAGAGATCCATTTGAATCAGGTTTAGCTCAGGGTAAAGGAAGACTACCCGCTCATTCGCCCACTCAAAATAAAAATTAGAAGTGTCCATTAATTCATCCTTAAGTGTGGATAACTCTTCCTTCAGTTTATTCTTAGAGTATATGGCATCCTCAAATGACTTATTCATGCTCTTCTTTGAGACTTTGAAATCTCGAGCCTTTGATGATAGCGTTTCAAGTTTGGTTTTCATATTCTCCTTATCTTTGACCAAGGTATTCATTATCTCATGACCTTTGGCGAGATTTCCTTGAGAAGTAGAGATCTTGGATTTCATCCCATTCACAATTTGGTGTGTTTCTCACTTTGAACCCATACCATCAGTAAAAACCTCAACAAGTGATTCTCCTTCAAGTCAGAAAACTTATGAGGTGCCTTTCAAAATTTGTCTTATAATTTCTCGAGAAATCTTCGTGAAAAGGTAGGTGGGCACCAGTGAACTTCATGGCGTCACATGCGGGAACATTCCACACAAAAAATCGAGAAGGCAGGCCATAGTTGCATTTTACTTTAGGGCATTCTAGGAACCCATGCCTTGCTTCTGGATTTTAGTGGTATAGAGCTCATTAGGGATGTCACCCTCATCATGCCTCTTGCTCGCATTCGTGATCATGCCGTCTAGGACACTCTTTGGATTATTTGTTCCTTATTTTTGATGATTTTCCTTCTTCTTGTCCATGTGCTCTTTCTTTTCAACGAGAGGGATAAAGGAATTTTTCTCTGCAAAAAGATACGAGAAAAACGTAAGTGCCATGGATAAGAAATAATCCTAAAATAAGGATCACTATGATCTTTAACTTACTTAAATATTTTTCTATCTCATTGCCCTTCCTATGTCTAACATAATCATCGTATTGAAGCTCGTGACCTTGGACTCATCCAAAAGTTGAACCACCCCCTCTCATTAGGTGTAAGGTATTCAAAGTTAAAACCAATGATCTCAAATAGATTCCTATTTAGGTTAGTGGGAACCGGAGTGGTGACATCAATCCTGATTGTGACCATAGAGGCGCCATCTAGCCCCATAACTCTCATAAACTTATCTTTCTAATTTTTATAATGATTAGAATGGGTGTTCGAGTAATCCTCTTCCAAGAAAGGAACTCAAGGTCGCCTAGCCACCTTTAGCCCTAGTCTTGGTACCATAAAAAGAGAATAATATCCCTATGGTAGAGTGGACTTCTAGCCTCCAACACATGATTTCAAATGCCTTAATCAAGTCGTTGGGAGAAATCTGAGAGGTGTGATGTTGGTCGTCGCCAGAACCTCCGCCTCGAACGAGGTGAAGGCAATTAGAAGCCCTAAATCATGGATAATATGGAGGTATAGGTAGAAACAGGGGTTTAGAAGGTCATCTAGGGAATGCATATTAACAATCTCTAGAACATGAGAGGTTGACATGACTATGAAATGAGGCTATCCTCTCATCACTAGTATAATAGGTCTCAAAATCCTCGACACCCTTGTACATAGGATTTGGGCCCGCCATTAATTTCATGTTTCTTGAGAAATTAGAAGGGAAAAGGAGTCATATAGCTACCACTGGTGTTGTCACTAGTGAAACTCTCATAACTATCAAACATGCATCGTTCCACTAATTTGTAATCAATCATCACATCAGGATGTTTTGCATTCCTATAGCTATGATTCCACATCACTTTATATTATTTCAATTCGAATGATCTACTAGGTTATCACTCTCATCTAAATCCCTAATCTTCACCATGAAAAGGAAAAGGGAAGAAAATGTAGCCGATTTTATCGACAAACGGGGGTTGAAATCTTGAGCTTGAGAAAATTGGAAAATAAGTGTGCTCTTGAAGAACTTTGAGAGAGTTTCACGTAAGCTTTGTAGATAAAGATATGTGAAAAGATAAAATGGTTAGGGTTGAATCCCTTTTATAGGGATTTTATGGCTAGTCATATGGGTAATCAAGAATCTCTCACTAGGTTCTCCAACAATCGCAAAAGATTTCTCACATTTCTTATACGTGTGAGGGATTAAAGCCAATTTGACTTTCCAAGGCGAAATCATTATTGATCACATTTAATATTGTGTGTGCATTCACCTTAACTAACGTTTTGGGATTTATCGCAACTAACATTTGAGGATTCACCTCATTGACACTTGGAGGTTTACCCCAGGTCATACTTGGGGGACTTGCCCCAGGCCATGCGAAGAGGTGATAAAACTAAATCACTTCGTCATTTACAAGTCCTCGTACTTGAGGGGCTATGTACATATTTGCAAAGGATTCACATGAGGTCTCACGAGATTCACCAAGGGAAGGTGGATGGCACAACTCGCCTAAATGAGGGTGTCTAGCAGCCCAGTCCTCACAATGTGTGCCCGTTTATCATAATATGTGCCCATTCGCCATAATGTTTGCCCATTATCTACAACACTCACCCTTTATCTGAATCACTCATCCACTTATGAAAACATAGAGAATGATGTATCCCCACATAATACGGCCAAGAAAGTTAGTTAAAGAAAAACACATCATCATTCTTCTTCCTCTTGTTTTATAGGAATTCCATTACTTTGAGGAATTGAAGGTTTTTCTTCCATATTATCTTCAGCTTGATAGTATTTAACAAACCATAAATCTCATCCAATACTTCATTTATTTCTCGTATTTCATCAACCTTTTTGCTAAAAGTAGGAATATTCTTTTGTTGAAGATTTGTTGTTGAACATCTACGTCTAAGTGAATTATTGAATTTGGATCTTCATCCAAAGCTATATAATCTTCATATTTCATTCTTGTTCTTTCTCCACATATATTTTCACCTTCGCTTCTTCCATTATTGCTTCTATTTCTTTATCAGATGGTGTACATTTTTCTTCTTCTTTCTCTTTTTCAACTCATCCTTCATTGACTACCTCACATTCATGTTTGGCTTCTCTTTTAATTTCAGCATCTCTAGGACTATCTAACATATTTTTATAGAAATCCCCACTAGATAACAGTTTTAATGCTAATTTGTTTGATACTTGACCAAGTTGCATCTCTAAATTCTTAAAGGATGTTTCCATGTCATTTTGCACGGTTTCTTGATGCCTATTGATTTTCTCAAAATTGAGTTGAGTCGTCTTTATAAATTGGGTCAAGGTTTCTTCAAGTTGAGATGATGAATCCTCCTCCCATAAGTTCTTAGTGTCGATATAAGATTCCGACTCTAAATAATTTCTCGCATATTTTTGAAGTAGATTTTTTGTTGCAGGTTACTTTGAATAAGCTTTAAACTTTGTCAAGCTAGCATATATTTCATCTTGCATGTTTGTCTTTACCGTTCCTATAACATAAAAAGAAGAATACCTTAGTAGCAATGCACTATATAAAAAAATTAAACAAGAAAAAATAAAAAATAAAAAGAAATAAAAACAAAAACAAAATAAGAAAAACGTTGCACAAGCGTTGCCTTGTTGAAATTATCAATTATCCTCGGCAAAGCCGTCAAAAATTTAATGACTTCTCAACAAGTGTATCGATAGTGTCGCACTAATAATAAGATATCAAATCCACATGGACTGCTATTTAACAATACAATAATTATGTAAGTAGTAGAAAGTAACAACGGGGATGGGGGTTCGATTTTGAATGCGAAGGATAAAAGTTGTTCTGAAATAATGCAAAAGTAGACAGGTTTTGTATTGAATCCCTTATTTATCCCCTGTTGATGTTTAATACATTACACGAATGATAATGCCGTTATATTTCCACGGCGAGTTAACAAACCCAATATCCAACCCCTTAGTGTATAGCTCACTAATTCCTACTCGGCGTCTCATATCCATATTCAACCAGTGTAAGTAAAATTAGGCGATGCAATAGTGCGTTAACTCAAAAGTCACTACTCGAGGTCTCCTATCCCTATTCAACCAGCGTAAGCACAATAATTGCCCTAGTTCTAATGCATAGATTTATGGTCAGTATTCCATATGTTCCCGTGATCAAATTTAAAGAGTACCTCACATAAAAAGCATTACGTATAAGAAGCAATTAAATAGAAATATAACTTCGATTATTCATGCAATGACAAATTAAACATGTGTCTCAACAAGTTCAAATTAAGTTCATCAAATAAACTCTAGCACATAGATGTTTAACTACTCATAACGATACAATCAAGTATCAAGCAATAAGATGAAGATTGCATCTGAGAATCCTTGAGTAAATGGCCTCCAATGGCTTCCAATGCTCTCAAAATTTCCCTATTGGTGCTCTTTACCTTCACTTTTCATCAAAATTAGTAGACCCTTGAAAAGATGCCAAAAACTCCCTTTTATAGTTGTCAAATCAGTTCAGAACGCGTCAGAATAGGCCCTGAAAAGGACATATTGCATTCGTGATCCTTTTCATAGCGTGCGTGATGCCGAAAAAACAAACTTACCACGCACGCGATGTTGCACATAATTATTCTAGTAGTTACACATTTTTTGCTCCTTTTTCCATCAAATTTTCAGTAAGTCTTAATTTCATCATACTTGGTCATTTTTGCATCTTTCTTTGGTCTTTCATCTTTATTTTTGCTCCTCTTTGACTTGTTTTGATTTGTTTCTTCAACCGAAAATATGCAATGACAGAGTGTCATCACTTCTTCATGAATCTGCTCAAAAACCTGACACTTTGACAAATATGTGGCCATGTGTTTCGTAGATACCTTAAGGATAAATTATTTACTTGTATAATGTTGCCCTTACAAAATCATCATTTATATCCTTTCTAAATTTTTCTCTAGTCTCCAATGGTGCGATAGTTGCATTATAGTTACTCATCTTGAACCTTTTCAAGATATGTTGGGCATACTACTTATGGTGCAAGAATACTCCTTCACTTATGTCTTTAAACTCCATCCCTAAGAAGTACGGCATATTCCCTAGGTCGAACATTTCAAATTCATGCATCCTCTTCGACTTGACCCATTTTATTTCAACTTCATATGCATATGTAATCAGCAAGTCATCCATATACAAACATATAATTACTCGACTGAGCCTGCTTGCATTATTGATGTTGGTCGTTTTGGGATTGGATGCATTATACAAAACAACACAGAGTTTACTCAAGTTGGTTCTGGTGTATAAGGGACAAATATTGAACACAATGTTCAATATTATGGGCTGCAACATTTGGTTTCTATCAATAGACGTTTGATATTGCAGTTTTGTTTTAGTATTTCTCTATCCAAGATTCATTCTACAACATAAGATCTATTAGATATGGAGTGGAGTTAATTTGGATGTACTTGTGCAACATGTTAAACACGAAGTTCCAACATTTGCAGTACAACATTTGTCCTTGTTCAGAAGGCTTTGATAGATGTCGTTTGGTGCATAAGTTTTTATTGAGATTAAATAAGACTTGTTGCAGTTACTTTAGCAAGGTTTGGTTGATTTGTTTGACAACTGGAGATATTCAAATGGTATTTAAAGATGATTTAAATTTGAATTTAAAATATAACAAATCATATATTTTGGAGAGATTTAAGGAGAAGATCATACCCAAATGATTCAGCTATGTTTTAGATGAACTAAATATGGAAATCCAAGTGGAAAAATCCCAGAAGACATTGCTATATAAGGAGACTCATTTCTCATTATTTGACAAGAGTTTTGGTGTTCAAGAAGTAGGTTCTTTGTGCTAGGGTTTGAGTATTTATTACTTGTATTCCATGCTAATTCCATAATTGGATTAGTGTTGAATCTATTTTTGTATGCCATTATGTTTTAGTAACTTGGCATAGTTGAGTTGTAATATTCAACATTGTTCGTTGAGTTGTAAACACCAACCACGGGTTGTGTGATTGAGAAGAAACTGAGTAGGTTCTCATATTTAGGGGATTCCTTAAATAAAAAGACTTTAGGATTAGTAAGAGTCTTTGAACAACATAGATTTTTTTTTGTTCTTGTAAGACTAAGTGTATTAATTTGAAGGGGTGAATTTCCTTTCTTGGGTAGAGTGCCCCTAGACGTAGGTGTGGTTTCACTGTACTAGGTTACCAATCTCTTGTGTTATTTTACTGCTTTTTGTACTATTTAATTATTGTCATATTACTATCAATCTGGTTTAAGAAGTTGGACAAGTTGTCCCAACATCTGGTCCAACATTTGTCCCAGGTGGAACATAATTTCAATTGGAATCAGAGCAGGCACCCTGTTCTAACTGGGTGAGCTCCATGAAGAATATTTTATGTTCAAATAGACTAGACAAATGATGGAGGAATTATCAATAGACCACCTATTTTGGATGGCACCAATTATGAGTATTGGAAAGCTAAAATGGATTCCTTTATTAAATCCATAGACATCAAAACTTGGAAGGTTGTGATTAAAGGTTGGAAACATCATGTGATCACTTCTGAAGATGGTACTATAAGTTTTAAGCCTGAAGCTGAATGGGATGATGCAGAAGATAATGAAGCTCTTGGAAACTCCAAGGTTTTAAATGTTATTTTTAATGGTGCTGACAAGAACATGTTTAAATTGTTCAACACATGTACTGAAGCCAAAGATGCTTGGGAAATTTAAAGACTTCTCATGAATGCACATCCAAGGTTAGAATGTCAAGTCTACGAGTTCTCACTACAAAGTTTGAAAATTTGAGAATGAATGAAGATAAATCTATCTCTGATTTCAACATCAAACTTAGAGACATTGCCAACAATTATTTTTAGAGAAGATGTCATAAGAGAAGTTGGTCAGAAAAATACTTAGATCCTTGCCTCATAAATTTGACATGAAGGTTACAACAATCAAATAAGCTCAAGACATAAGCACCTTGAAGGTAGATGAACTTATTGGTTTTATGCAAACATTAGAAGTCTCTCTAAATGGAAGATCTAAAAAGAAGAACCAAGGTGTTACATTTGTATCCAACACTCAAGAGAATAAAGATCTAAGTAATAAGGATATTGAAGAAGACTTGTCAGAGGCTATAACTTATTGTTGATTCCTTAGGATTGGCATTAATTTTAGAAAACAAATAATGTAATCATCTCTGTTGTTTTAATATGTTGGGTTGAAGAAATTCAACATCTGGACCAACATGTCATGTACGATGTCACGACATCAGGTCTGTGACATCGCACATGTGTAGGAAACTGAATTAATTAATTCAGTATATGTCATGGGATCAGCAAGGATATCTGGTGAATATCCTAACTCCCTTGTGGAGGTCTTGAAGACTAAATCAGAATATATATAGGCTCTAAATATGGAGATATATATGGAGAGAATTTAGGAACTTGAAGACCTTGTTTGTAGCAGAATTTTTCTGCTGAAGTTGCAACAGCAAGAACAAGTCTGCTGCAATTTTCTGAAGGCCCAAATCCAGTTGGGTGATTAGGTTATAAATAGCTGATTGTAATCTAGTATTTGTAAGCCTCTTAGAATGAATTTTTAGGGGTGTGTGTAAGGTAAACCTCCCAATCTGTGGGAAGGTTACCATGTGTTTCTCAGTGGTAAACCTGAGAGTGTTTGTAACTCGAAGCCTGTAGGCAAGAGTGATTTTGTTCTTGAATGAAGCTGTGAAGCAAGTTCAAGGTGTGGTAACATTACATTGTATTTGTAGTGATAGGAATGGAAACTGGAGGTTTCTATCTAGGAGTTCCTAGGTATAGATTGCATTGGGTAGGGATTAAGTGAGGAGTTGTAAACGGCTGAGTTTAACTCTGAATTGATACTGCTAATAGTGGATCTTCTTCCTGGCTTGGTAGCCCCCAGATGTAGGTCATGTTGGACTGAACTGGGTTAACAATTTCCTGTGTTTGTTTTCCTTCTGTATGATATAATCATGTCTGCCATAACTAAGCATGTATTCCAGTCTGTTCATCAAGATAATAGCAGACCTGATACATAGCCCTCTGTTGGAATGTCAATCAGAATGTTTTGACATTCATCAACAACAGCACATACTGTTTAATAAGCTGATGATTTCAGTTCAGTATGTAGTGAAGTCTGGAGTTCAAAAGCACAACAGACCTGGCCAAAAGATCATTGTGAAACTGTCAAACTGGATGTCTTGACAGTTCTTCCAGTAAGCTGATACTGAAGTAGAGACTGGTTGGTCTTTTACAGTACAGCAAATTTAGCACAGTCTGTTTTCAGAAACCAAGCAGACTTAGCATATGGTTCTGGACTTGGATGTCAAACGGAATGTTGTGACATTCACTCCTGACTGCATATGCTAAATTGTTGGATGGTTAGTTTTTCTGTTTCAGGATTTTTCTCAGGCTATTCTTCAGGAATCCACCAGCTGATCTAAAATCTAGGAAACTAACAACTAAGCTACGATTAATGAACCTGGCATATAATCTATTTGTTAGCTCCTTAATAAGTGGAGATTAGTTTAACTTGTTACAACCTTTAATTTAGGAAATACAAGTACATGACCAACAAACTGGAACAATGTAACAGATAATGTCCAAAACAGGATTGAGACATCTTGTTGATATCTGTGTAGGAAAACAACAGAAGTGAATGATAAGGTGCACATAACTAGGTGTCCCTCCATTCTAGGATGACATAGAAGGAGAGGTCGTGACACTGTGAAAAGGTGCACATTAGTACAGAGTGTAATAACTGTCTTGCTGTAATAGGTACAATGTTAGATCAGATGTCATAACTTGGAGTAGAACATCTGAATACTGACTACACCAGAATTTCAATTGGTATCAGAGCAGGCATCCTGTTCTGTCTCTGGATGAGATCCATGGGTGATACTTTCTGGTAGCTGGCAAGGAGTTATGTTAGTACTGATGCTGGAACCTGTGTAAGGTTCTGTAATTCCCTGAATGGTCCCTTGAAGTAGGTGGATGGACTGTTCATGACAGGAATGGTGTGTACCTGTCTCTGGAGGTTGGCAATTGGCCTGTGTGTGGGACAGCTGTGCCAGTACTAAATCACATTCAAACCTGGTATGGTCTTGGAGGCCAATCTGGTGAAGTGTGTGTTCATAGGTTGAGTTGTATTATGATTTCCGCTGCATAATACATGGCAAAACTCAAACTCTGATGTAGTTTCCCCTCATGTGGATGAAAGGCTGCTGTGTTCAAGATCTCATCATAATCTACTGAAGATGTCAAAGACACTTGAGTCTCCTCAAGTCCACTCATCATGACGTTCTCACTTCAGGATGGTAAGAGTCACTTAATCACTGATTCTCTTACTCTCTTGAGTAGTGTATATGAAGACCTTGAAGACCTTCAAGGAAGGGTTGTTCCAAGGAGGTGGAACCAATGTTCTATGTGATGTTAGAACATGTTGTTCAACAAGTATGCAGCTACTGGTTGAAGAGCAGATGTTTTTAGGGTCCAAACAATGGGATAATTCTGTTTGGAACCTACTCCTGACCTGGAAGAGGAGACATCTGTGTGTGCTAAGTTGACAAGAGCAGGGTCAACTGGGTGTGTGCTCAAGAAGGTCATCCCTAGAAGTTGAGCTGGTTGAGATGTGACATTGTGCAATCTCCTGCTGTTAGGCATCTCCCTGCAGTTTGATCAGGGTTGGATAGTTGTTCCCTGAAGTACTATGGTGTGTTGGAAGACAAGTCTCCTGGATGTTGGCAGTCAATAATTGGGTAACCTGACTGTGATATCATTTAAGGGGGTTATAACCATGAATCTTGGTATTCAAACACCACGTTCAGAAGTGGCAGTTCTTACTAGGAGTGAGAATATGAAGATTCAGTGGTTGGTTGAGGTAATATGCTCTGGCAATGCATATCTACTATTGACTGGTGTTGTTTGTCTCATTAGTACTTATGGTCAGCTTAAGTCTGATTGGTGTGAGTGGAGGAGTTAGTTGCCACTGGAAGGGATAGTGTATGTCATGTTGAGACATATGTGTACAATGCATGGATATTGGTGTGGAGTATCCATGATTGTTAATTTGAGGGGGAGTTTTGGTTAACCTCCTCAAGTCTGGTCAGCCTAGGGTCTGGTTGGCTGTTGACCTGTGTCACATGGGTTCTGGTGGTTGTGTGACACATTTGCAAGGAAGAATTCATCTCTCTCATTCCTAAGGGTGAATTTAATCTGGGAAGACTTTCAAAATTGTCTAGGTGCTTGCAAGCAGAAGATGTTGACACAAGAAGAGTACTTTCAACGTATTCTTATGGTGGAAGTATCTGAAAGGAAAATTGGGAAAGGATTTAAGATCAATGTCTACTTGTGCCAAGTACAAGTGTGTAATTGATTATCCTTGGAGCTCAAGATAACGGATGTTCTTAAAAGATGTTGGAACATCACTTCTTCAAGACCCTGTGCAGAATCACAGGAAGGATAGTACATTGGCGTAGGATCTATCTCTTTGGTGGCAGCAAAAGCATATGATCTCTGAAAAGGTTTCCTGGCAAGAAACTTGATTCAGCCTTGGTATGTACAAGAAGAAGAAGACATCATAGTCTTGATGGTGGTTACTTGGATCAGTTTATTTCTGATCTAGGTAAGGAAGTGCATTAGCTTATGCACACTGTGGAGTCAAGAACAAGTGGCAGCAATCTTGACATCATGGAAACAGCCTTGCCTTAGGATGTGAAATCCTTGGTAGAGCTGAAGGGTTAGTGTCTAACTGGTCCTTCTGAAGACTCATACATCAGAGTGTTTGATGTCTTTGGAGAAGAAGCAGGGATTCATCAAGGTGTGAGCTTGGATGACTTAACTGCAAACCAGCAGGATGGAGGTTGTTTACTCAAACTTGGTTCCACAATCAAGTCTATGAGAACATTGAACTCTTGTTCTGTGAAGGGAGGAAGTTCTTTCAAGTGGCAGAAGAAGGAGCTGAATTCAACAGCTAGATGTCAAAACACAATGTTGTGACATTTGGTTCAACATCAGACCCTTAGTTGGTGATGTGGCACATCAACTTGAGATAGAAAGGTCTACAGGGTTGTAGATTGGATACTTCAAAATCTTGAAGTTCTAGTCTCACTTGAGAGGTCAGAATATCTTAGGGAGAAGTCTGATAAACTTGGGGAGGTCAAAAGCAGCATTTGACCTTTTCATATGAGAATTCATGAAGGAGGTAATCAACCAGTGGCAGTTGGTCTATCTCAGAAGTGAGTTCGAAGAATCAAGATAATCAACATAAGGCAGCTGATTATTCTTGAGGAAAGTCTGAGACAAATTACTTTTGAGCAGAAAAGTATTAAGTTGAAGACAAAAGGAGGTGTTTTCTATTCATCCCTTGGAGCTTGTGGTAGGAGTTCTGAGCCATCTATGGAAGATTATCTCATGTAATGGGATGAAAAGGTATATGTCCCAATTTATGTCTGGATTCTTCTTGATCAAGCTGGTGACTCAGTGATATCTGAAGACTATCAGATGGTGTTCCCTGTTATGTGTGAAGGATGTCCTAACGAATGTTAGAACATTTTGTGAAGTGGCTTTCTGTTCTGGTTAGAAGAGAGATTGACACAGGGTGTGGATGTGTTCAACCAAGAGGGTTGAACAGAGGGTGCGCTCTTGAAGACATGAAGATGAGTCTTATGTTTTCCATTCATCAAGTGGGTTGAGTTCTTTTTGAATCAGGAAGAAGGTGAAGGTCCAACCATGTTGGATATGTGTGACCTCCAAGAGAGTAGGTTGTCCATGACAGGGGGAGTTGTGCCTTTGTGCTGCAAGCAATCACCAAGCTTGTGGTCTATGTGTTCTCAGATGACTAGGTAGTTATCAGGATGCTGTGATGTATGTCAAGGCTGAGTGAGCAGAAGAATGTCTGACCGGATGTCATGACATTGCCCTGGACATTGCTGTTAATTCCTTCTGAATTTTAAAGTCATTAGGAATTATAAGGGTGATGTGGCTAAGTCTGATAAACCAGAATAAGCCTGTTGGCTACAGCTGTGTGGTACAGGGGGAGTAACCATCAACTGAAGTGTGAAAAGTTGGTTGTAGCAGTGCTAGGTGTCAAGTATCTACTGGAGGTATGACAGAGGTCTTGTTGAATACTGGCTGAATGCAGGAATGTTAAGACATCGCGTGCAACGTGTCTGACTGCATATATGGAATGGTCTCCATGCACTGGAACGGCTGTTTTGGAAAGAAACAGTCAAGAGCTATTAAAGGTATTCAAAGATAGTCTGAGATTTTGTTGGTGATTCTCTGACTGTTTCTCAGCAAAAAATAAATGCATCTTGACCAAGCATTTATTTCTACCGGAAATTCCTAGGCATGGGCTGGACTATTTAAAGGATGCAATAGCCCTCTTCCTCTCACAAGAAAAACACTCCATTCTCAGAATCATGGGGTATGTTAAGGTTTGGGCAAGCTGCGCCTGGATCTGGTTTTGTGAAGGGTGCCTTTACAAATGTTTAGCTAAAAAGGGGGAGAGAAATATAGTCCTGGGGTTGAGAATGTACCAGAAGCAAGCCAACTGTGGATGTGGCAGCAAACAGACGTTGGCATCAGGCACAAAATCCACCAACTGGGGTTTCCACTTGTGTCTTGTGATCTGAGTTAAGAAGACAGTTGTGCCTTGTGATCTGAGTTACATTGTCTATGTACTCAGCATTACATATTCTTCTGGAAGCTCTCCGGTTGAGGGGAAGGGTTCTGGTACAACTGAGTATTGTCCCTCTTCTTCCCCATGTACACCAACTTTGGTGTTTGTGGTGGTGGAGCCAATGACGGAGATGAAGAGCATTCCCAAATTGGGATGTTTTGTCCAGTGTATTGTTTATTTGTTTTAGCTAAAATTTGCCAAAGGGGGAGATAAGAAATATAGTCCTGGGGTTGAGAATGTACCAGAAGCAAGCCAACTGTGGATGTGGCAGCAAACAGACGTTGGCATCAGGCACAAAATCCACCAACTGGGGTTTCCACTTGTGTCTTGTGATCTGAGTTAAGAAGACAGTTGTGCCTTGTGATCTGAGTTACATTGTCTATGTACTCAGCATTACATATTCTTCTGGAAGCTCTCCGGTTGAGGGGAAGGGTTCTGGTACAACTGAGTATTGTCCCTCTTCTTCCCCATGTACACCAACTTTGGTGTTTGTGGTGGTGGAGCCAATGACGGAGATGAAGAGCATTCCCAAATTAGGATGTTTTGTCCAGTGTATTGTTTATTTGTTTTAGCTAAAATTTGCCAAAGGGGGAGATTGTTGATTCCTTAGGATTGGCATTAATTTTAGAAAACAAATAATGTAATCATCTCTGTTGTTTTAATATGTTGGGTTGAAGAAATTCAACATCTGGACCAACATGTCATGTACGATGTCACGACATCAGGTCTGTGACATCGCACATGTGTAGGAAACTGAATTAATTAATTCAGTATATGTCATGGGATCAGCAAGGATATCTGGTGAATATCCTAACTCCCTTGTGGAGGTCTTGAAGACTAAATCAGAATATATATAGGCTCTAAATATGGAGATATATATGGAGAGAATTTAGGAACTTGAAGACCTTGTTTGTAGCAGAATTTTTCTGCTGAAGTTGCAACAGCAAGAACAAGTCTGCTGCAATTTTCTGAAGGCCCAAATCCAGTTGGGTGATTAGGTTATAAATAGCTGATTGTAATCTAGTATTTGTAAGCCTCTTAGAATGAATTTTTAGGGGTGTGTGTAAGGTAAACCTCCCAATCTGTGGGAAGGTTACCATGTGTTTCTCAGTGGTAAACCTGAGAGTGTTTGTAACTCGAAGCCTGTAGGCAAGAGTGATTTTGTTCTTGAATGAAGCTGTGAAGCAAGTTCAAGGTGTGGTAACATTACATTGTATTTGTAGTGATAGGAATGGAAACTGGAGGTTTCTATCTAGGAGTTCCTAGGTATAGATTGCATTGGGTAGGGATTAAGTGAGGAGTTGTAAACGGCTGAGTTTAACTCTGAATTGATACTGCTAATAGTGGATCTTCTTCCTGGCTTGGTAGCCCCCAGATGTAGGTCATGTTGAACTGAACTGGGTTAACAATTTCCTGTGTTTGTTTTCCTTCTGTATGATATAATCATGTCTGCCATAACTAAGCATGTATTCCAGTCTGTTCATCAAGATAATAGCAGACCTGATACATAGCCCTCTGTTGGAATGTCAATCAGAATGTTTTGACATTCATCAACAACAGCACATACTGTTTAATAAGCTGATGATTTCAGTTCAGTATGTAGTGAAGTCTGGAGTTCAAAAGCACAACAGACCTGGCCAAAAGATCATTGTGAAACTGTCAAACTGGATGTCTTGACAGTTCTTCCAGTAAGCTGATACTGAAGTAGAGACTGGTTGGTCTTTTACAGTACAACAAATTTAGCACAGTCTGTTTTCAGAAACCAAGCAGACTTAGCATATGGTTCTGGACTTGGATGTCAAACGGAATGTTGTGACATTCACTCCTGACTGCATATGCTAAATTGTTGGATGGTTAGTTTTTCTGTTTCAGGATTTTTCTCAGGCTATTCTTCAAGAATCCACCAGCTGATCTAAAATCTAGGAAACTAACAACTAAGCTACGATTAATGAACCTGGCAAATAATCTATTTGTTAGCTCCTTAATAAGTGGAGATTAGTTTAACTTGTTACAACCTTTAATTTAGGAAATACAAGTACATGACCAACAAACTGGAACAATGTAACAGATAATGTCCAAAACAGGATTGAGACATCTTGTTGATATCTGTGTAGGAAAACAACAGAAGTGAATGATAAGGTGCACATAACTAGGTGTCCCTCCATTCTAGGATGACATAGAAGGAGAGGTCGTGACACTGTGAAAAGGTGCACATTAGTACAGAGTGTAATAACTGTCTTGCTGTAATAGGTACAATGTTAGATCAGATGTCATAACTTGGAGTAGAACATCTGAATACTGACTACACCAGAATTTCACTTATGTTGGAAGAAAGTTCAACAATTCCTTAAGAAAAATGGATAGATATTGGAGGATGAATGTGCAACACATCAAGTCCGACAATGGTTCCCAGAGAAAGAGCTTATAAGAATACAAAGGCAATGAAGTTAGATGTTTTGAATGTGAAGGCTTTGGTCACATCAAAATTGAATGCCCTACTTTTCTAAAGAAATAGAAAAAGGGAAATGACCATCACTTGGTCTGAGTCTGACGATGAGAGTAACGGAGAAATTTCCAATAAAGTAATGGCTTTCACTAGAAAGTATGAGTATGAGGAAGAATTTAGTGATAAAGACATGTACAAAGAAGAGCTTGTTGAAACCTTCATACTTATGCCACCAGGTGGAAAGATGCTTGCACTACATTAGATAAGCAAAATAAAACCATCAATATGCTTCTGAAGGAAAAAGAGAATCTTGTCTTAACCATCATAGGACTGGAAGATGAAATCTATTTGTTGAAAGGTAAACTCGAAACTATGCCAAAATATGTATCGATGATGAACAGCAGTTCAGATATGTTGGATGATCTCTTGGAATAAAATATGAAGGTTGTAGGGTTTGACTATATAGTTCCATGAATAAAAAGATCAAAGTACCTTCAAAGAAGAAAATTGAGTTTCAGAAGTGGACCACATGCCTCAACATCATTCTCAACATGTGTATCCTCATCATAGAGGCTATAAGAACTCTACAAAGAGATGTCACCAATCTGGGAGATATGGTCACATAAGACCCTTTTGCTACATACTGTATGGTTATCCTCAATTTTATAGTCAGCCAAGGTTTAAAAAGAAGAAAGGGAAGAAACATCTTGCTAAGCAAGTGTGGAAGCTCAAGGAAGTTGTCAACTGTTTCTTCGTTTATGTATCTCCTAGAGTATATTCAAGAGAAGTTTGTTATTTTGACAGTGGATGTTCACGACACATGATTGGTGAAAGGAGCTATATTGAATAACTTAAGACCTACTATTCGAGTTTATTACTCTTGGTGATGTAATTTGTAGAAACATAAAATGAATAGGAAAACCGGTTTACCCTAGTCTCCCAAGTCTTAATAAAGTTCTTCTAGTAGAACGTCTTGCTGCAAACTTGATCAACATAAGTCAGTTATGTGATTAGAGTTTGAATGTGGAATTTAATAAGTCGAAATGCAGTGTCTCCAACAAATATCTAGAAGTGATAATGAAGGGTTCAATGGCCATGGAAAACTGTTATACATGGATCATAATTTAGCCCTTAACAAACTTGAAAGATGAGTCCAAAATACAATAGAACAAGATGTTCTACACGATGCTCCAGTATCATACCTCATCTATAAGTCAAGGGTCTCTACATAAGGGAAACGCAGAAGAAATAAACAAAACCCTATGTGTTAAGAATGGTGAGAAATATCTCATGATTTTCAAGATTTATGAGAAGTCCGATCAAATGTTAGGAAATTGGTTCCTGCATATGAAGCATGAAGCTTTAAAGAAGATAGTCTCTAAAGGCCTTAAGTTTCAAGTAACTCCTAAAAGAAATAATGAATTTAAAAACCAAAAGGGCATGATAGACATTTGCATTTGGATATTAACTCAAGGGGGCGTGAAGATTTAAAAGGAAAATCTCTCTCTCTCCCTCTCTCATGTGCTCATAGAAGCGCCTAAATTGAGAAAAATATCTCCAAACTCAAATTTTTCTCACAGCCACTCCTTATCCCCTCGCATCTGGTCTATTTATACCTATTGCGCTAACATATCTGCTTCACTTCATGTTTATCAAAATTCTCGATCATGTACCAAAATGAGCGAGAAAGATATGTGAAAGAGAACTAGGGTTTCTTCTAACAACAACATTGATGATGATGTCAGCATGTACTTGGACCCAAAACCGCTGAAGATGATTGTTCTAGTGGATGTTTAAACAAAAGAATCAAATAATGTTATTATTAAAAGGAATGCCACATATCAAAAGGTTAGTGCTTCAAATGGTGAATCCTCTTTAAAGATTCATGTTGAAACTATGATTACGTCTAAACCCTACCATAGTGAGAATAAAGATGATCTTGGTCAAACCACTGATATGGAACAAGATGTGGGACCACATGTTGAATCACCTGATGATCAACATGTTGAACCAGATGTTGAAGCATCAGTTCCAACATCTAGTGAACTCCAAGTTAAACATCCCATTGGTTCAACTGTGGAAGCTCTTGTAGATGAAAATGATTACTATAACTTTTCTGAAGTCTAAACTATTGAGAATGATCATAATGAAGATCATGAAGTTCAAGGAGAAAAGAATGTAGAGGCTAAAGTTTTGAGCAAATCATTTGATGAAAACAATGCAGTAAGTATTGAGGATTCTCCTGGTAATCAAGATAATGGGAAAGAGGTTAGGAATGATGAAATAGATTATAATGATAACGTTCCTATTGCCCATAAAATGAAAAGTCTCATCGAGAGCGTAACCAGATCTCAAGACAATGACACTCAAGAAGAAATTGAAATAGAAGAAGAACCTGCTTGAAGTATTGGCTAGAACTATGTCTGATGAAAAGAAAAAGAATGGGGAAATACCTCAACAGAGAAAAGTCAAAGAAAATGCCTCGAAAAGAAAAACTCTTCAAAGAAAGCTTGTAGTTTCAAGTGACTCAGAATCAGGTGTTGAAGTAGATGTCCTTGACACAGTGTCCTCTTCCAGTAAGAAGATGGGAGAAAAAAGGTGCCTATGAATATTCATGTTGCTCTTTTGGACAATGTGTCCTTTCATTCTAAATAAATTTTTAAAAAGTGGAGATTTATGTGTCTAAGAATAGTTGTTGTAGAAAAGAAGATGAGTAAAGATAATTTTGAATATGATGGGGATTCCTTCTCTAGACAAAGTTGCTAGAGAAATCACAACTAATCAAGTCCAGTAGTGGCCAAAGAAAATCTCACTTTCCTAAAGTTTGAGTGTGAAATATGTTGTGCTGAATAGAATACGTATAAAAAAATTGGGTTCCCACTAACCATAGCTCAAGCACCACACTTGTCTTAGCCAAGCTTATTTTTCAGATTGGAGCACAGTCTAAACTGAACTTTGGGGAACATGTTTTTTGTCAGACAATGAAACATGTTGGGTCTTATGCAATGAAACTTCCCATTGCCTTTCCATGTTTAATCAATGGAATCATATTGAAGTAACACCCCAAAATACTGCATGCAAATGAAATCAAGAACAAAAAGCCAGGGCCACTGACTTTGGACTACAAAATCTTTGTTGGATCACATGTTGTAGACATTGAGGTGTCACGAAGTCATAGTCATGTTGTTAGTGGAAGTTACTTTTTTGGTTCCAAAGTCACCAAATAGGAGGTTATGCAAGAACTAATGTAAGTGTTAAGGGCTCTTCGCAAAATAATCACTTCAAGTACCATCAAAAAGAATAAGGTGGATGATTTGATCAAGCTATTATCAAATGAGAATGCAGGAGAAAAAAGAAGCTGAAGAGGAGGAGGTCAACTTTGAAGAGTAAGTTGTTTGGTGTTGTCAACTAGGATGTGCCAGACATCTGGTTTGACATATGGTACCTGGTGTAGTTGGTTGCTATTTATACTACATTATTTTCTTTTCTTTTGCTTTTTAGCCCTTGCATGGGTGTTTTTTTTGCAATGGTGATGTAACCTTAAACTCAAACCAAGTATCACCAAGTGTTGATTATCAAAGACTGATGCTCTAGCATCATGATTTAACATTTTTATTTCCTCCTTATCTGTTTTGTGTATATGCTAATATATTAACCTTTATGTTGATTGGCTAACATCTCTGAGGAAAATCTTTGTCAAATTATGGAAAAAAATGGGGGGGGGGGGTAATGGTATATAGGGGGTAGCTTTTCTATTGTTTAGTACTGACTGATATGTATGGTACTAACTGATTTTTTTTTTGCACACTTGCTGAAGTATCTGACCTGACATTTAACCCTCATAGGTTATGTGTGCTGAATTTTTGTGTGTGTTAGTAGTAGTTTCTGATCTCTGAATACTGACTACTAATTTATGTATACATGCATGATTAAATCATCTTGAATGATTTCCTGTATATTTTTATGGAGCATTGTGTGTAGAAAACTCATGATATTATGTGTGTGTGTGTATTTATCTACCTCATAATTTATAAGTTATGCCATGGTTTGTGTTGATTTTGCTACTGCTATTGTATGCTCTATTTGGATATTCTTCTGCTGCTGCTATTATTGGTCTAATTATATCTTTGGTATTTATTTCTATTTGTGCTTGAAGAGTTGTTTTACCAAAAATTTCCAAAGTCGGTGATTGTTGGTCCTTTTGGGATTGGGTGCAATATGTAAAACATCATGGAGTTTTCTCAAGCTAGTTCTGGTCCAGAAGGGATAGCTGTTGAACACGACGTTCCAACATGTGGGTTGCAACATATGGTATCTGTCAACATACATATGATATCGAGATTTATTTTAGTATTTATCTATCCAAGATTCACTATACAGCAAAAGATATACTAGATATGAAGTGGAGTTAATTTGGATGTACTAGTGTAACATGTGGAACACGATGTTCCAGCATGTGCAGTACAAAATATGGCCTTGTTCAGCAGCCCTTGATTGATGTTGTTTGGGCGCAATTTCTGATTTAGATTCAATCAAATTTGTTGCAGTTATTTTAGCAATGTTTGGTTGATTTGTTTGACAGCTGAAGGTCTTCAAATCAGATTTAAATTTGAAAATGAAATATAACAAATCATATATTTTGGATAGGTTTAAGGAGAAAATCATATCCAAGTTACTCAGCTATTTTCTAAACGAATTAAATGCAGATATCCAAGTGGAAAAATACCATAACACATTTCTATATAAGGAGATTCAAATTTCATTGTTTGACAAGAGTTTTTGTGCGTAAGAACTAAGTTTTTTGCTTTAGGGTTTGAGTCTTTATTACTTGTATTCCACGCTAATGCCATAATTGGATTAGTGTTGAATTTACTATTGTACACCATTATGTTTTAGTAACTTGGCATAATTGGTTTGTCTTATTTGAGTTGTAATATTCAACATTATTCATTGAGTCGTAAACATAAATCATGGGTTGTGTGATTGAGAATAAAGTGGGTAGGTTCTCATATTTAGAGGGAGTCCTTAAATAGAAAGGCACTAGGATTATGAAGAGGATTTGAACAACATAGGGTTTTTTGGTTCTTGTAAGACTAAGTGTACTAATTTGAAGTGGTAAATTTCCTTTCTTGGGTAGAGTGTCTCTCACATGTAGGTGTGGTTTCACCGAATTGGATTACCAATTTTTTGTTATTTTGCTGCTTTTTGTACTATTTTATTGATGTCACATTACTATCAGTCTGGTTCAAGAAGTTGGACACTTTGTCCCAACATCTGGTCCAACATTTATTCTCGGTGGAACATAATTTCAGTTGACATACAATCCATATTCTGAGACGTGTTTTATGAAACTTGGCTCAATCAAGAAGTTATTTATTATTTTATTCCAAGCCATTAGGGCTTTCTTTAAACCATATAGAGCCTTCCTCAATCTATACACCTTTTGTTCATGCCCTTTGATTTTGAATCCTGGTGGTTGATTGACATAAACCTCTTATTCTAGTGGTCCATTCAAAAATTATGACTCTACATCTAGTTGATGTATCTTCCATCCTTTGTATGTTATGGTCGACACAATAAGTTTGACGGTTTCCAGCCTTTCAAGAGGTACATAGACTTCATCGAAGTTAATACCAGGTTTTTGCAAAAAAAAAGCTCTTACCACTAGTCTTGCCTTATGCTTGACAATTTCACCATTTGGTCTCAACTTCAACTTGTAGACCCATTTCACATTAATTGGCTTCTTGATTGACTTTTTGACAAGCTCCCGTGTTTTATTCTTCTCGTTTGCCCTGAGTTCTTCTTGCATGACTGCCAACCAATTTGAATCATTCATGGCTTGATCCAATTCAATTGGTACTGATCCAACCATCATCATTAATTCTTCTATGAAGTCACCATTTGAGTCGTCTGCTTGATCTAGAAATCTATCACATCCAGCTAGCCTTGTCGACTTAGTTCTCGTTCTAGTATATTTCTAACATTCTTTTTAGGTGGTTCTTCATTTCAATTGGTTGTGACTTCATTTTATTGATCTTCTTCAAGCACAATTTCGGTTACATCTTGCTCATGTCGAATTGACCCCTGAATGCAATTCCACCGTTTTCTTTCGTCCACCAAAACATTCATATTGATCACTAGCTTATCATCATTTGGTGAATAATAGTTGTATGCACTAGTCGAATGATAACCTATGAGCACTCTAGCTTGACTTCGATCATCTAGCCTTTTCCTCAATTGTTCAGGAACATGCCTGAAACACATTGATCCAAAAACTCTAAGATGACTAACATTTGGCTTTAGTCATGTCCAAGCCTCATAAGGTGTATCCTCGATTATCTTCTTGGTTGGACATCTGTTTAGAATGTATATTGTCATTGAAGCTGCTTCACCCCAAAATCTCTTGGGCATTTCTTTAACTTTCAACACACTCCTGGTCATGTTCAGTATACTTCTATTTCTCCTCTATGTTATAACATTTTGTTGAGGTGTATAAACTGCAATGACCTCATGCTCTATACCTTCCTCATTGCAAAATCTTGAAAATTCTCTAGAGGTGTATTCACATCCACTGTTAGTTTTCAGTTTCTTTAACTTGCATCCACTTTGTTTCTCGACATGCAACTTAAACTTCTTGAACTGTATGAATACCTCACACTTCCTTGCAATAAGATAAGTCCACATATATCTAGTGAATTCATCTATGAAAGTTAAGAATTAACAATTAACTTCATTCGACCTTACTTTAAAAGGTCCACACACATCAGAGTGAACAAGCTCCTATTTTTCTCTCGACTTCATGGACAAGTCATGTTTGAATTCCTTCCTAGCCTGATTTTCTTTGCAACATTACTCACACACTTGACTTGGTTCTTTCACTTGAGGTAAGACATACATCATCTTCTTCTAGTTGAGCATACATAGACCTTTGAAGTTTAGGTGTCCATACATGTGATGCCATAGCCAATTCTTGTCTAAACAACAGTTTAAACAAGACATTGATGATCAACCATGTTGAACTATACTTTGAAGGTTTTGTTATCTGACAATGGTGCCTTCATAATAATTCTTCCTTCACCATTATACACCTTCATCATATTTTCTTCCACCTTCATGTTACACCCTTTAGCGAGTAATTGACATATGCTTATCAAATTACTTGTCATCAAAGGTACCTATAATATGTGCCTTCTTACCATCTTTTCTCACCACATCTATGTTTCCATTTCCACTTGATGTGACATGTCTGCCATCTGCAAACATGATCACTTTCTTGAATGGTTCATCTAACTTAGTCAACCAATTCTTATTACCATTTGTGTGGTTACTGCATCTTGAATCCAGGTACCACATATTCGTTTGTTCATTATTCGAGTGAGTATTTTCCATGAGTAGCATATCATCAAAGTTATTTCATCAAGCATGTGCATATTTCACTTTGTCATTATATTTTACTCTTGATTCCTTCTTTCTTTGATAATCTCAAGCATAATGACCAAATCATTGACGGTTATAGCACTGCACCTCCTTCATGTCAACTTTCTTCCCTATATACTTGTTGACCATGACTTTGTTGGTTGAATCAGAGTGATTCTTTGAATTCTTGCTTGAATTCTCATAACTTGCAAGATTCTTTCTCCACTTCTCCTTTTCATTTCCATACTTCTTGATGAATCTTGATTGTAATGTCTGTTCAACCACCTTCTCCCTTTTTGAGTTCCTTTACTTCAGCCTCATCTCATGAGCCTCTAATGAAGCTTGAAGTTCTTCTAACTCCATCCCAACTAGGTTCTTGGACTCTTCAACAAACACTACAATATAATCAAAATTTACAGTCAGAGATCTTATCACTCTCTCAATCTTCTGCAAATTATTCATCTATTCACCACATGCCTTCACCTGGTTCACGAGTAACACTAATCTTGAGAAGAAATCAGTAACCGAGTCATCATATTTCATGTCTTATCTCAAGTTGCTTTAATAGTGTTTGCGACTTCACTCTCTTCAGTTTTTCATCTTCACTGTACAAGTTCTTTAATTTATCTCACGCTCCTTTGGACGTTTCTTCTTCAATAATCTTTTCAAACACGTTAGGATCCACACATTGATGAATCAAGAATAAAGTTTTTCCATCTTTCTTTCTTTATTCCATGTGTGCAACCTTTTGAACATCATTTGCATTCGCTTCTAATGCAGGTACTCCATCATTCACGATTTTAGCCATATATTGAACCTAAAGATGACCTTAGTTTGTGCAGTCTACCTCTCATAGTTATTCCCTTTCAAAATTAGTAGATTCGCTGGAAATTGCGTTGATATTATGTTGCCATTTTCCATTACATATTCTCTCGATATTACAACCGGGCTTATTGATACCAATTTGTTGGAACAATTAGGGTTTTCAAGAATGAAGAAGAAGAAGAAGAAGAAGAAGAAGAAGAAGAAGAAAAGAGAGAGAAAGAGAGAGAGAGAGAGAGAGAGAGAGAGAGAGAGAGAGAGAGAGAGAGAGAGAGAAGAGAGAGGAGAGAGAGAGAGAGAGAGAGACTATATTTGAAGAGGGAATTTTATTAAAGTGAAGTTGTTGCTTATTGCAATTTACTAGTTACCTATATATAGGCAACAAACATACAAGCTTATAAGATGCAGCATTCAACTCAGTTGAATGCATACTTACACAATCTGGAAACTGCATGTTGTATTTGACCCTGTCGAGTACAACTAACTTCTACTAAAGTCACTACTTCGACTAGGTTGAACACACCTATGTCAAATTCAATCTTTTTCACAAAATAACAAATTACATATTCTAACAAAATTAACTTGAAATTCATATTGCATTTAGTAAACAATGAATTACATATTCTAACAAAATTAACCTGAAATTAACATTGCATTTGGTAAACAATGAATTACATATTCTAACAAAATTAATTTGAAATTCATATTGCATTTATAAAGAAAAAAAATCCAAATTCTTAATTTATAAATAATATTTAAAATTCTCTAAATTTAAATTTGATAAAATTTCTACAAAATCCTTTTATTTTAAAAAATTCTTCAAAATTATCATTAAATAAATTTTATATTATATAATTTGATTTATCCTATAAAAACCACATTACTGGATTTTTTTTAAATAACCATTTTTTTAAAAATAAAAAACTTCAAATAATCACTTTTTCAGAAAAAATAGCAAACGAACCATGTTTAAAAAAAAAATCGCCACCAAGAGGATGCACCACTTCCTGTGGCACATGCACTCATTTCTTGGACTAAGGTTCCATAGCTTGTGGCGCATGGTCATGTGTCATGCCACTGTCTGTGGCGCATACATGCATTCTTTAGGAGCATGCGCCATTGCTAATGGCTACTATGTTTTATATATATATATATAATATATATATATATATATATATATATATATATTATATATATATATATATATATATATATATATATATATATATATATATATAGGTCATTCCCTCCCCACCATTTTCCATCCATCTTTTAATTCTCTCATTCAATTTTCTTCAAAATATCGTCTTATATTACCAGAGAAATGCTAATTTGATTTATTCGGCAGTAAATCCTCCGATGGAGACATTGGATATGGTGAAAGATTAGAAGAATTGAAAGGCTTGTTATGGTGTTCAACAACAATGGAGAACATCATATCTGGGAGTCAGTTAAAACTGACAATGATTGTTGTATTATGATGCATAGTTCAAATGCAATTATCCTGGTGGTTGTAATCGCATAGATATGTTGTTTAGTCATTTTATTTGTTTTTTGTATTGTTGTTTAAATTGTTGTAATCAAATGTTGTGATCTTTATGAAAAGAACGTTGCTTTCAATATCAAATTAAATTGTTACATAAAATGAATTACATATAAAAAGAAGACTAAAAATGGATTATTTAATTATGTTATGGAGTTTACTCCAACATTAGGACAATTTGTACAATTGTGTCCGGGCTGACGGCATGAACTACATAATCTCACCATTTTGTTCGTCACATCCATTTAGGTTCGGATACGCATGTTGTTAGGGCGCCCCTTTTTCTTTCTTCACATATTTTCATTGTATCAAATTATGTCCCTTTGATATGCAGGTCAATAATCATCATTTGCTACCACCGAAAATCTATTAATGTACACATTGCATAACTTTATAACTTTGTAAACGGAAAATATTAGGTTAGAAGGGTCGTGTGGAAAATATGAACATGTCGATATGACATAGGAGCAAGGCATATAGAAGGCTTGAAACTTTCCGTAATCGCGCCAACCTTTATTTAGTTCGACCCAATAGTATCCCATTGGCCTCCCCTCATTGTAGTTTATTGCATCATCTGTATTGAACCAGCCTTTACGACGGTCAAACACAGTGACCACATGTGAGTTAGCTCTGACAGCTTCCTCCTTAGTAAATTTCATAGAAGTTTCACTGAACAACTACCATGATTATAACACTGAACTTCATTTTGAACGTCTGATCTCAAACAGTAACCCTAAACTAAAATAGGTTGCTTTCACCACTAGAATATTATCGATCCACCTTACTGCATCTGCATTTGTCAATCTGATCTTTTCGTGGTAGTGTTTGAACGAAGGTTTTGTTAATGCATACCATGTGTTCACAACCTTCTTCTGAAGCGTGTCTTTGATCTTCCGTATGAAATTTTAAGTAATGTGTCTAATGCATTAGACATGCGTAGAAAGAGGATCTTGTCAGTCATTATCAAGGTTTTTGTATGCACTCTCAATAGATGGATGTATGTCTAAAATCAATCATAAGTTAGGTTTTGGAGCAACGTGTAATTGGTGATTTTTTAAAGAAAAAGAACTTCATCCACCAGCAGTCTCCCCTTCAACCAGAGCGAAGGTGATTGGAAAAATGTTGATGTTGTCATTTTGTGCCACTGGCATGAGTAGCATTCCTTTATATTTCCCATATAACCATGTTCCACCAGTTTTTTAATGATAGGTTTGTAGAACTCAAAACCTTTGATGCATGGTTCATAAGCCCAAAAGAGTCGGTGGAATATTCTATTTCCACTAACACAAGTCATGTATGGGGTATATGTAGGTAGGTTCTCCAAATTGCAACAGTCCCCAGAGCATAATGTTTAAGTGCCACCAGGTATTATGGAAGTTCTTTGTACAAATCCTCTCAATTTCCAAATACTCGTTCAACCGCGTTAGTTCTAGCTATCCATGCATTTTTGTACGATGGGGTATAATTGTATTATGTAATAATATGTGAGATTATTGTACTCACCTTCAATGACGAATCCTTGCTAATTGAGGTGTGTCATCAATGGAAGCAACGACATCAACAAATCATAAATGAACATATCATGCAGGATGCTAGACCAACTCAAAATTATATAAATTGGTATATGTCGGTTACAACGACACAGTGTGTGTCTAACCCAATGTATTTGATCGACCCACACCCAACGAGCTTCGTCATCATACACCCAACAACCAACTCTCGCCCAACAACCAACCCCACAACATTACCAAACCCAATAACATTCTCAACCTACCCAAACCCAACAACCAACCCCACAACATTACCAAACCCAATAACATTCTCAACCTACCCAAACCCAACAACCAACCCCATAACATTACCATATCAAATACACTCCACAACTAATTCATGTCACACACCCAAACACAAAATAAAGAGCATGACCTATACCCAGGGCCGGCCCAATCAATCTGGAGGCCCTGTTTTAATTTAATAAATAGGCCTAAATCTAAAATATATATATAATTTAATAATAAAAAAATACACTAAAAATTCAAAGTATTGTTTAAACTAATAATATCTTTTTAAATAATATATATTTTAAATTTTTTCATATTAATTAGATTTAAAAAAAAAAAAATAGGCCCCCAAAATTTTGGGGCCCAGTTCCATAGGGCCTGTTGCGCCTGTGAAAGGCCGGCCCTGCCTATACCACCAACAACCATATGCCACCACCACATCTTATTATATCACCGATGAGACATATGATTTCACCTCATCCTACCATAGCACCCAACTAATGTACACTCAAATATCACACCACCAAAGCACTCAAACATCACATCGCCAAAGCATTCAACCAATATATGTCTTTCAAACACCATAAGAACCATTAATATGTTTCCAAAATGATTAAATGTCACAATTCAACCAACTAGTCCGCCCACATGTAACATAACCAACACGATCCAACTACGACAACATGGGCGCGAAACTCAATTACGGTAGTGCTGACTACTGGGAAGATATGATCGAAGATTTGTTAGATGACACTAATATCTCAAGAACCTAACATCAACCACCTTTGGCTCAGGTGAATACTAGGAGACCCCAAACACCTCGGAAAAATCGTGAGACTTCGAAGGCAAGCGAATGCGCCGGGGTGTGAAACCGATGGACGTTACGATCGAGTGGGTCATTAAATCTCTCTCCAATCGTTGTGTAATTATATTTGATAAAATAATATTATAATTTATTTTTTATTAAATATTTTATCTATAATTACTTTGTTGTTAAAATAATTTTAACAAAATAACTAAAACAACACCGTAACCACTCGTAATGGTGCATGCTCTTGAAAGATACATGCATGACATGATACTTGACCATGCGCTATAGACTATAGCAACTTAGTCCAAAAAAATAAGAGCATGCACCATAGACAATAACGCATCCTCTTGGTGATGAATTTTTTATATTTTAAAAATGATTAGTTTAATTTTTTTTTTAAAAGGATTTTTTTATTTAAAAAATCTACATTTCCTCAAAAGACTAGATAAGTACAATTTTATATTCTTTCAATATCTATCTATGTATCGTTTCCGAAACGCTCCTCATATATTTAATTAATTTTATATGATTCGTTGATTTTCACCAAACAAACAAAAAAAATTATTAATATATGAACCAGTTTTAAGAGTTTTCCTTGATATAATCTCTATCACTTGGTCAAAAGCTTTACCTCAGTTTCTCTTCTTTTTCCTATTTCAATCAATTTTCAGGTTAACACCTCAACTAAATTGCTTCAATTCTTCATTTCTAGTTGCATCAGGTGCATACAAAAATTTCTACACCTATCTTACTTTTTCTTAACTGCTTTTTACTCTTCAATTTTTTCTTGATTTTTGCTTTTTTTTTGTTTGAATTGTAATTTTGAACAATATATGTTCATGTTTTTTTGGTTTTAATCTTTTTGTTTTGTCTTGTAATAACGTTGTTAGCGTGTTCCAGATTCTTCTTATGCTAAATAAAAAAACATGGTCATGGGTATTATCTCCAAAAAATGTTTTGTTTTTTTAACTTCAGTTGTGTTTTTTCATAGCAAGAGGTTTATTTATGTGTTTTTTCTGGCTTATGATTACAAAAAAAGATGTTTTTGGAATAATATTATCATGTTCTTTGCTGTGTTAAGATGGATCTTTTGTCAACTATGTTCATTAATGTTTGACCAAAGCTTACAATTAAATTTGATCAAAAAGGATGTTTGGTTTTAAACTCTCTTTACGTTATTATAGTTACTACTTGAGTTTGTTCAAAATCTTAGTGCTGATTTATGGATCAAGCAGGGACAAATTTAGTTCGGTTTTTCTAACAGAAAGCATCTTCTAATGTGTTCTTCTGCTTTTGTTTATCTTATTTCAGCAAAGGTGTCCTACAAGATTCAACTAGATTTCATCGGTGAGCTATTTCTTTAAGGCGTGAAAAAAATTGCGTAATGGATTGCAGAATTTATAGCGTTTTCGTGACTGATTTTCTTGTTTTGTGTACAGACTGAAATTTTATGTGAGCTGATTGAGTAGAAGTGAAACTATGTCGTTGATTATATCGTCGGAGTTGGCTGATGCGTCGTACAGGAATGCCAAACTGTACTCGTTAAAGGGAACAGATGTTGCACCTGGTTTGTCCTCCCATAATTTCGTTCCTGATAAGCACAGAAGCATGTACATGAATGAGTCTTACTCGAGTGAGAGTTATGAAAAGTACTTCCTTGATTCACCTACGGAAGAACTGATAGAACCGTCGAGTTCTGGTGTATCGGGAAATTCAATTCATGCTGATTGTGATTCTTACCAGATCAGAGCTAGTTCTGGAACTTCTGTGGTCACTGATAACCCGTTTGATACTTATGTTTCATCGACAAGGCTTCATGATGCCTATCAGTCGAACTTTGAATCAGATTTATTGGAAAACGAGAGCCCGGATTGCTTTGAGTTTGATGGTGAAATGCGATTGAAGCTGCAAGAATTGGAGAGAGCGTTGCTTAGTGACAATAATGATGATGACGACGATGATGACGAAAACATGTTTAGAACTGTACAAAGCATGGACATTGATCCCGACTTTGCTGAGTGTGCCAATCTCGTTCAGAACATGTCACATCATGACTCGCCAAAGGAATCCTTGTCATCAGATTCGAATCTTAGTACCAGCAGTTGCACCAAAGAAATATCACAAATCTCTCCCCGGACGCCGAAGCAATTACTTTATGAATGTGCTTGTGCACTTTCAGAAGGAAATGAAGGAAAAGCCTCGGCTATGATAGATGATCTAAGGCAGATGGTTTCGATTAATGGAGATCCTTCAGAAAGAATTGCGGCCTACATGGTTGAAGGGCTTGCGGCTCGTTTGGCTTCGTCTGGAAAATGCATTTATAAAGCTTTGAAATGCAAGGAACCTCCTTCTTCCGACCGTCTAGCATCAATGCAGATCCTATTCGAGGTGTGCCCGTGTTTTAAATTTGGATTTATCGCAGCAAATGGTGCTATTGCTGAGGCTATTAAAGATGATAAGAAGGTTCACATAATAGATTTCGACATCAACCAAGGAAGCCAATATATAACCCTAATACAAACACTTGCTTCTAGGCCAGGTAAGCCGCCTTTTGTGAGATTGACCGGTGTTGACGATCCTGAATCCGTGCAACGATCTGTTGGAGGCCTAAGTATCATAGGACAAAGGCTTGAAAAGCTTGCAGAAGTACTCGGATTGCCATTTGAGTTTCGAGCCGTAGCATCAAGTTCTTCAATTGTTACTCCATCAATGCTGAACTGTCGGCCCGGGGAAGCAATCGTGGTGAACTTTGCGTTCCAGCTTCATCACATGCGCGACGAAAGTGTATCAACAGTAAACGAACGAGACCAGCTTCTTCGCATGGTCAAGAGCCTCAAACCAAAACTTGTAACCGTCGTGGAACAAGACGTGAACACAAACACTTCCCCGTTTCTCCCTAGATTCGTCGAAGCCTACAATTACTACTCTGCTGTGTTTGAGTCACTCGACGCCACTCTTCCAAGAGAGAGCCAAGATAGGGTGAATGTTGAAAGGCAATGCTTGGCAAGGGACATTGTCAACATCATCGCGTGCGAGGGCGAAGAGAGAATAGAACGATACGAAGTTGCTGGAAAATGGAGAGCGAGAATGAGAATGGCTGGCTTCACTTCATCACCAATGAGTACAAATGTGGAAGAAGCAATTCGGGAACTCATTAGGCAGTACTGTGACAAGTACAAGATAAAAGAGGAAATGGGAGCACTTCATTTTGGGTGGGAGGACAAAAACTTGATTGTTGCTTCAGCATGGAAGTGAACATGAAAATAGACATTTGAATCCTTTAACGTGTGAGCCGATGTCACTATAATCCGTAAATTTTCAAAATTAGAAAAACACACTCGAATGTGTCTTTCGTTAGGCCGTTTGGTCTCTCGGATGTGTCTTCTGTTGTTAATTAGTTTGATTCTCTGATGTGTCTTTCGTTAGTCAATTTAGTTCATAAAATTACTGACAAAATACATACTTAGTGACATGGCTTCACATTTAGGGATTAAATGATTGTTTACTCATTTTTGTTATAGGTTGCTTGTTTAGTCTATGTATGTGTTTAGTTTGTGGTCCATGAGACATTGTAGTATATTACAACATAAAACAGTTATGCTTAGGTTTGTAATTAAATTGTTGTTTGCTTGTTACCATAATTTTGCATTTCTTCTTTTGAGTAACTCGTTCACATAAAGAGCTAACTAGTAGCATGTGGTAGTTATGTTTATCAGATAAGTTCTTACCATATGTATGTTTGTATACAATTTAAGATTTTTTTTATGATCAATGAAGAAGCTTAAGTTGTTCATGTGAAGACACACGATTCATAGATAATCATTGAAGAAATAAGAATATATTTGTTCTTATTGGATCATAATTGAAGTTTAAAAATTGTACGTTACTAATTGATGTGTTCAATGTAGGAGAAACTTATTAGACATCAATCTTGTTAGCATTTTCTCAAATATGAGATTAAATGGCTTATCAACCTGTTTTATTGAATGAAGCACGGACACGCCGAATATATCACCAACATTGACACGGCGATACTGATAATAATTTTAAAAAATAAATAAATTATATAGATTTAATTACTTTTTTCTTATCATATATTTTTTTTCTTATTCTTAAAATTGGTTCTTAGAAATTTATATATAAAAATACAAGATTAAACGTACTCACCAATACAACTCAATTTTTTTTTATACTCACAAGTTGAATGAAAAATCTTGCGTTTGTTAACTTTCCTATGCATGGTCGGTTCTAAGTCTGGATAAAAAAAAGTTGTGCTAAGTAATTGATAGTTAATATAAAATCTTGTCAAACTTCTATAATATGATTCAATTATAAAATAATGTGAATGTTAAGTCGTTGATCCTTAGATCAACGAGAGAGGAAAGAGACAAAGTCACAAGGGAGTGTCACATATCTAGTAGTGGAATGAAAGATTTTTTAGTAAAGATAGAGTAAAAAAAGATTGTTTTAAAGAATGGTTTAGATGTAAAAATATCAAAATTAAAAAAAGTATAAGAATGAAATCAAGAAGGTGGTGAGTGAAGAGAGAATCCAAGATTTTGACGAATTATATTAATATTTAGAGACCAATGAGGGAGAAACAAGAATAAAGTAAGAGTTGAAAATAATGAGTAACAGTAAGGCGGCGGCTGGGCCAGAACACATACATATTGAAGTGTAAAAATTTCTTAAAGATAGATGTATTATGTGGCTCACCAAACTCTTTAATAAAATTATGAGGTCAAAGTAAATGTCAGATGAATGAAGAAGAAGCATTTTAGTTCCAATATATAATAAGAACAAGAGAGATATACAAAATTGTGCAAATTACTGGGGGATTAAAATTATGAGTCATACAGTGAAGTTATGCGAAAGAGTAAGAACGGAGACTGAGAAAATAGACTCAAGTCACTGAGAATCAATTTGATTTTATACTTGTAAGGTCGATCTTGAAAGTGATTTATCTGCTACAACGTATGATGGAGCAGTATCGAATGGATCAACAAGACTCGCACTTAATTTTATTGACTTGAATAAGGCATATGATAGAGTGGTCTAGAGAGATTTTGTACAAAGTCCTAGAGAAGAAAATGTTAGAAGTGCATATATTTGAGTTATCCAAAATATGTATGAAGGGATATCGATTAATACACAAACACATGATAAAGAGAGAGAAGATTTCTCTATTACAATAGGTTTGCATTAAAGTTCAACCCTAAACCCCTGCCCTCAGAACACATCCAAGTGGTAACACTGAAATGCATGTTTTTTTTTGTTTTCACCACTAGTATCCGATCCACTAACCAACTATTCCAGTTTAGAGTCAATTCTGACATCAAGTGGTTCCAGCCTTCTCCCGATCGCAATTGTCGGGGATCAAACCGTGGTCCTCCCCTGAACCAACTAATGATTTGTTGAGATGCATGTTTTTTTGTAGATGGTATAACTCTACTTAGAGAGTCGAAGGAAGATTTAAATGAGAGATTGGAGACTTGAAGAAAAACTTTAGAAACACGTGATTTTCGCCTAGGCAAAAGAAAAACGGAGTATATAAAAAATTTAACAAAAGAAAAAGTTTTACTATCCTATAGGTGAATGGAGACAATATCATCAATTCACACTGTTTAAATATCTTGGATACATGATACCAAATGATAGAAAAATCAAAGGGAATGTAAACTAACAAGTTCAAATTAGATGATTATAAAGAAGAGAGAATTTTATCGGACTACAATAAGACCTACAATATTATACGAGATATAATATTAGACGATTAAGAATCAACACGGGAATAAAGATTATAACATAAATGAAGATGTTGCGTTGGATGCGTGATAAGACTAAATAGAATTGAATTTAAATAAAAGTATTATAATGTTAACATATCACCTATAAAAAGATAAGATGGTTGAAGATAAATTTAGATGATTTGGACAGAAAACCTATAAAATGAAAGTGAATCAAATTGAAAAATGAAACAAATAGAAGAGAAAGACCTAAAGAAAACTATAAGAAAAATTATTTTAAAAAATCTCAAATGACAAAAGTTAACCCGTATAGTGAACTCCATTTAATATGGGACAATGCTTGATGTTGCTTTCCAAGTTGTACGGAAGAAAACTTACTTTTTGCAATTGAAAATTATTTACTAAGTAGTAAAAATCAATGTATGACCATAAACAAGTTTAATTTGAAGAACAATTGTAAATC
This sequence comes from Lathyrus oleraceus, assembly GCF_024323335.1. NCBI lineage: Eukaryota > Viridiplantae > Streptophyta > Magnoliopsida > Fabales > Fabaceae > Lathyrus > Lathyrus oleraceus. The sequence goes on along the minus strand of NC_066584.1, from coordinate 44,113,371 downwards.
TGGTATGAAGGGAAAAATATTCATCGCCACAAATGCGAATGACTAAAACAATGAATAATTTCAGAAAAAATAAGCAGAATCAAGTACAACGCTTAAGGACTCCGATCTTCAAAATTTTCAGGATATTGTCAAACACATTAGAGTTCTTGCCATGTGACCTAACAAATATTTACATTTAGAACGTAATAAAAAAATACGGCCAATCGCCACAGGTTATAATTTATAAAAATCAGCTTTAAGTTCATTTCAAATTCTTCTATAATCAGTGTTTTACACCTACAAAACACAAGGCTACTTCAGCTCTAGCTTGAAACTCTTGCAAGCTTTCCAAAATCTTCTCACGACCAAAATTACTTTCACCCTCCTCCATAAGCATTTTCCTCAACCTTTGAAAAAGAAGGGGAAAAAAGGGTTAAAAAAACTTTCATCCAAATCATCATAAACATGTTTGAAAAGTAAAACCCTAGCTTTGCAAGTTCAAGATCTCTACTGATTGAAAATGAATTAGCCGAATCCTCTTGTATAATTACATCGAATTGTAAATTTAAATCTCAATTATTGTAGGTAAGGATTACAATTTAATTAGACTCTTGGATTAACTTCTATGGATTGCGGATAGCTCAAATGAAACTCTAATAAACGGTGTGTGTGTGTGCACGCGCCCACATATAGCACGTCCTCAACTTAGTCCGAGGTTACTGTAATGTGAATAAGGTATAGCAGTAAAAACAAAACAAACATAGAATAATTGGACGTAAAAAGGCATGCCTATCTTACCTGCGAACAACTGCTGTGTCTCCATGACCGGTGCAAACTATCATCATAGCATTTGTTGGTAATGACTTATACAGTTTATGAATTTTATTATCCATGCGAGTAACAATTTCCTTCACTTCAGAAGATATATTCGGCTTGAGGCCTTTCCCGTTTGAATTATTCTTCTGACATGTATGTAATGCAATCATCTCTGCAATTTTTTTATTCAAGCTATCTGAATCCTCAGCTTGTTTCTTCAAGTATGAGTCTAACTCTGAAAACTGAGTCCAGATGAAATGCACCTTTTCATTATTCAACTGAAACAAATATGGCAAAGAAACAAATAAGGACCATTTGTAACTGATACTCAAAAATAAAAACACTTACGAATATAGAACTTGTTTGGATTGACTTATTTGAGCTTATCTACTCTTCAGACATAAACACTTGTTAGCAAGATTGTTAACTCGGGAGTTATTGTTTAAACTATTACGAGTTTATGATTTTAGGTTATTAAAACGAATTAACTCGCATGTAAACCCTCTTTTTTGCAAACTCTTATACGAGTTCAAGTAAGCTCAGATAAAATAATAAACTCTCAACTTTACTAGTTTACGATTTTAAATTGCTTTGACCTTGAAATATAAAATTTTGATCAATATTTATAGATATTTGATTTAGTTGTTTATGTGTTTTAATGTATATCAGCTTTACAATGTAAACTCACGTGTTTAGTGTTGTTGTGAGAGACATCTATTATCCCTCAATATGTTTGTTGCTTTGTGAAATTTCATTTATTTAAGTCGTTTTTTTGGTTTGTTTTAAGTTTTAACAATTGTAGATACTTAAGTTATGTAGTTTGATACAAGTTCATGATTATAACACTTTATTATGGTAATTTGGTATACTTTTGCTTCATTATTAAGTTGAAATTTTGAAATATTGATGAATTTATGATATTAGATTAAGTATAATATCATGTATATATTAATTTCAATATTATTTTAATGAGGTAAAATTGTTCGAACGAGTCGAATCCACCTAGCCAAAACGAGTTGACTTAAAGTCTCAAGTTTAACAACCTTGCTTGTGAGACTGCTTGGAAGAGCTTACGAAAACAACTGATGATATTTCCCATAAACTCTACATAATAACTTATGAATACAATGATATTTCCATAAGCTCTACACAATAACTTATGAATAGAGCTTATAGCTTATATAAAAATTATTTGACTTCATTGTATCTTCAATTATATAGAAACAGCTTATATATTAACACTTATATGATAGACGCTCAATAAAGTTGAATATCAAAACAAGATCATAGCAATAAGACATTTGTTACCTCCTTGATGGTTTTTGCAAGTGCTTCTTCATCAGATATCACTGGAATTGCATTAGAGGACTCCGAGGCAAATCGTTTTACAATGGATATGTCATCAATCATTGAAGAATTTTTGCCAGACTCACTCAAAATGGAAAGGAGCTTTTTGCGCATAAAGGATGGAGGAGCACCAAAGTCAGGCCCTGTTTCAAGAGTAAATGCCAAGAGCATGTCATAACAGTTATGCTAACAACGTGGCAAACCATGTGAATATATAGGGATAATACTGAAACATATATAAACAATAAATAAACAAAAATTAAAATAATACTTTCCCTGCATTCTAAAAGTTTTTAGTCATACATGAATCATGTACTTCAGTACAAAATTGTCCATCATATATAAGATAGTGAAACCACAGTGATTGACAAGCACGGTAAAGCATAAACGTATGGAATACGGTTTCCTCAAAGGTAATTTACTGAAGCATGTTAACCTAAAAGGGTAGTTCAAAATGGTGACTGATAAGATGCAAAAAGAGTAAGAAAATATCACTTATATATCACACACATGGTTATGTGATATGGATGGACTATAAGAACATGCATTTCTATTAATAAAAACAAGACAACTATAAATGACAGAAAATATTTAAAACTAAGTAAGTGTTAGTAACTCCAAAATAAGGAATTGGATAAGCTAAAAGATTTGAAATTAGGCAGGAATGATGAAAAACAGAAATTTAATTGCACCCAAGACTTGCTTCCCTTGTGACACAAAATCTTTTGACTTTTCTACATCTTTTTCATCATAAAAAAACTTTCTAATTTTTAAAGATTCCTAGTTCCTTTACCATTTTCTTCGATAATGAAGAAAGAAAAATGAAAGAAGCAAATGATCATCGATACTTGAGTAAGAAGAAATTAAAAAGTCATAATATATGCACACAAAAAAAGATAGGTTTCAACAGAAAAACTGCAGATGACGCTAAAATATCCTTTCATCAATCATGTATACTGACAAACCATTTAAATCAAAACCAACCCTTAGTTTTCCTTGATCTCTTTCAACATCAAACTACTGGACTATCTTCCATATGATCTACCCACTTATGATCGCTTCTATGGATCTTCCTCACACATTCCAAACCATTTCTATTGTCTCGTGAATACTCATCCATAATACCATCACAGCATTACAACTTGTTTCCTTGTTGGCTTTGTATTGCCTTTTGTTTTTTTTAATAGGTAAATCTTAGTAAGTTAGTAGTTATGTTAGTCTGCAGAGTTTGAACCCTATCTTTCCTTCGATGTTCCTTAGCCCGCCAAATGAGCTATCTACATGGGAGGCACAGTAATTCGGTTTTGTACAGCCAAATGGCCAATCACTTAGTCCTATACAATACAACATCTGAGTTGTACATATTTTCCTTTAGAGTTGGGTAGTACTTTTCTATCACAAATTACACCAAAAACATTCTTCAATTTCAATTCTATCCACCATATTTGAATACTTTGGTTGCTCCCCTTATTGAGCTATCATTTGTACGATGGACCAAAAATACTTTAATCATGACTCCAATTTTCATATCTATAGCCGAAATGACTATGCCTCCCAATAAACACACATTTAAGAATACTTGTATTAATCCAAATCAGGCGTAAGCCATGTGCTTCCAAATTTTATATTCACCATTCTCACATTCTATCTCTTGATTATCTAACAAGGCCTATATCATCTGCAAAAATCATGCATGTGGCACCACCTCTTGGAATTAATAAAAACGTCAGTTCATAAATACACCTCACAAATATGCATCGATGATATTCACTCTGAATTTATAGCAAAAAGTAATCTGCTTTTAAAGTAAAGGCAAACAAAAACCAATTGATATGAAAGATGAAATAATGAACACAAATTTTGTCAATAAATAAAATAAAATATACATATGAATGGTAACAGCTCTGTACTCGATGATCTGTTTGAGTCCAAATAAAAAAAACAAAATCAGAATTAGAATATCTCAGAATTTGGATTGGGCCTAACTCATCCCTATAAAACCGGCTTGTAAGGTGAGGATTGTCCCCACTTATAAACACAACACAGGCCATATCTCTAAGCAATGTGGGACTAAATTCACCCCTTCAAAGCCAACACAATGAAGGTGTGGACCGCAATTAAGGCGACTAGGGTCGGACCGCAATTAAGGCGGAAAGTCCATCACGCCCCCTCACGCTTGGGCCTCAATGAGCCCGAAGCGTGGACGATGCGGAAAGTCCAACAATGGATCTAGGATAGGCTCTGATATCATCTCAGAATTTGGATTGGGCCTAACTCATCGCTACAAAACCGGCTTGTAAGGTGAGGATTGCTCCCACTTATAAACACAACATATGTCATATCTCTAAGCAATGTGGGACTAAATCCACCCCTTCAAAACCAACACAATGAAGGAGTTGGGGGCTGCAATGAGGCAAGCCAAAGAGGCGCAATTAAGGCGACTAGGGGAGGACCGCAATTAAGGCGGAAAGTCCAACAGAATATTATTATATTAAAACTGCATATGCATGTACAGAAAACCGTAATTAGTTAAGTAACATTCATACAAAGCTTGCAGAAATAATGCATGTAGAAGAGTTACTTGCCATTTCTGATCTTCAATACTGCCAATTCCATGGTAGCTCTAGCATCTTCAATGCTGTCATGTCCATTCCCTGATTGCTGTATCTCTCTTGAAAGAAATCTTCTGGTAAGAAACCGAAGAGCAGATTTATGGGAAGACCCTCGGGGGTGTTTGTATAATACTGCCGTGTCAATGATCAAGTCATGTGATATCTTCAATGCTAATAAATCATTTTCCAAAGAATGCCCAACAAGAATAGTTTCTTGGTAAACCAGTTTCTGAAACTCTCTCTGAACATGGGAAGGAATTGTGGTTATGTCAGCAAAAAATATAGTTTCAACTGAAATAGCTCAGCACTAACAACTATTTGTTCCAGAAACAGATCAAGTCAATTGCACAAACCTGAATGTCAATCAGACTTGTTGTCACCTCATCTAACATCTCAGCAGTTATTCCACTATATCTGCATGACATCCGGCAAATTTTGTTCAAGTTAAACAAAAAAGTAGACCATAGGGAAAAAAACTTTCCAATTTTCCCTTGCTTTTCTATTTTAGAATTTTTTATTCTCATCGTTATCTTTTCGCTTTCCTTTCATACATAAAACAATCATATAGAGAAACATTTAAAGTGTAAAATTCACCCAGCACACACATAACTCAAAGTGGGGGTAAAATTGGAAGAAAACAGCTCACCTTGTATTGTAATCAATGATAGGATTTGAAGGTTTAACCAATTTATCTAACAAAACCTGAAAAGATAAAAAAAAAAACTAATGATTGAATATAACTGGAAAAATTATAACATTGCAAGTCAATGTTCCCAATTTTGATGAGTTGAGTCTCAAATTGTAAAATGGTTAATAAAGTTCTTAAACTTGTATGTCAGACAGAATAAAAGACGCCCAAAACAGAGCCATGGACTTAAAATGGATTTAGTACTGCTACAAAAGAGTCTGTGCAGGTCTGTGATGTTTGTTAAAGGCTATAAAATACACAGCTTCCTCTGCGGATGGTCAGACAGAATAAAAGACGCCCAAAACAGAGCCATGGACTTAAAATGGATTTAGTACTGCTACAAAAGAGTCTGTGCAGGTCTGTGATGTTTGTTAAAGGCTATAAAATACACAGCTTCCTCTGCGGATGGTCTGCTGCAGCCTTTGCAATCCCTTCTTAAGTTTGGCAGGACAGTTATATTGAACTTTTCATTAATCTTCATAAGCTTCTAGTTATAATTTTTTTTCTAAGTTTCCCTGCCAAAGGGAATAGAAGTGAAGTGTGATGATGTTGCGGAACCTGACTATGCAACTGCCAATATGGAAGTTACTATGGCTTGAGAGAGACAGCACACAGTAGCCGGTTAAATGATAAACCGTCATATAGAAGACGCCACATGTAAAGATCAGTCTGATCTTAGTATTGAGAGTTCTACATTTGATGAGATAAGGCATGAAAATGAGTTTATAAGTGGTGGGAAGTGAGGATGAGTAAGGCCTAATATATAATCAGAGCATATCCAAGATATTTTGAGCCACCTGCTGTCGACGCACTTGGGTCACACTTCAAACGTCCAGTCCTAGGCATGTAACTGTGTGAAGTGTCCCACATTAGATGAGAGATAAGACCTAAAAATAAATTTATACGTGGAGGGCAGTCCACACCTTATATAGTTCCTTTCATGATGGGGAGTGCTCAGACTACAACTTTCAAGTTCAAAATGCACAAGTAAAAAATGACATTCAATTTTATACATAATCCAATGAATATAAACACATCGAAACTAACATAACATTCAAACTTGATTAGTGATAATAATTTTTTATTTTTTGAATTTCTTTTTTAAAAAATAGCTATTCATACTAAGGTCAGTAATATTTTCCTACATTCTACAGAAAAATGTTCAAAACGAAAATTGGTGTGTACCTGTCCTTTGACATCCACGAGAGTAACCCTTGTCAGCTCAAACCCCTCACCTGTTATGCACTATGCATAAAAACAAGACAAATAAAAAAACCAAAAAGAAAGAGAACGAGATTGACAAACATTACATCAAAACTATAGAATACCAAATAAAATTTCCATAACTAAATTTGTACATATAGAGAGATTAAAGTTATTAAAAATACTGTGTTCAATAAAATCTGGGTTAATGAGAAATTGAAAGTTGTCATTGTATGATTTTAGTCATTATTAATTCATTTTTCACATTGAGAAATTGAAAGAAACCCCTATATTATCCCACTAAGATTATGACACGCGGTCAGCCAATTTAAAAAGGTTACTCTCACTCATAAGCAAACACTTTAAAGCAGGAATATCATAATATTAGCATATTCCCCTAAACATATTAGTCCACTCCCTCTTACTGACAAAACAATGAAAGTTCATCAATTTTATCATCAACAGTAATTTTATTAAACCAAAGAGATAGTGATTGATTTACCATCTCACAATCAACTGCTAACATCTCATGAAAAGGAGACCCCGGAGGAGCGGGAAGAGTAGAAAGAAAACCTGTACAAAATTGGCAATAAAAACCGTTTAGTATGCAACTGGCCATAAAGATTAACATAAAATTGGGTAGAAGAATTAAAATCACCTGGCTTATTAACAGGATATCCATTCTCATCCAGATCTTTCTCTGTTAGTGTATAGTATGTAACAGGGAAAGGTATGTCTTCAGTAAGCTCCGTGAATGATAGATTGAGCGTAGCACTACAGCCTTCTTCTGCACAAAGACGTCACATGTTTCATACAGAGACCAAATTCATATTGTTATTAACTTATTGCTTTAAAATTGAAAACGATGCAATGGCGTTTACTTGCATTTGCACTGACAGGTTGTAATATTATTTTAGTTAAAGTACATAGAAGGTGATCTAAAAATGAATCCAAAATTCAAGAAAATTATTCTACAGACCTTGTTGTGATGTCTGAGTAGATTTTGGTGTAACTGAACCAGTTAGGTCCCTTTTTCTTTTCTGCCTGCATGTTAGTAGTGCGTCTATTGTCTGCATATTATCTGATACACAGCTAACCAAATGGAAAAGAAGTTTAGTGCAGAGACACAACGTTTTGAAGGAAAAAACAACTGAATGCATTTTCAACAGACCTGAGAGCAAGGACTGGTCTTGGTTTGCCACACGATTTTTTTAGATTAGGAAGCGTTCTGGACAGTGACAAGTACAAAGCTGCATCCAGGCCTGGCATATAGAGCATAACCACTTTGTGAATAAGAGGTTTATTCTGCAAATCATGAGAGTGTTGTATTAGTGATTGTAGTAAAAAAAAATATTTGATATGCCGTACGGGTCTAATTTGATGGTCTAACACTATTTTCTATTGATGGATTTGGATTTAGCCTATCTCAACTGTTGGAATTTCCGCCTTAATTGCGGTCCACCCATAGTCGCCTTAATTGTGGCATTTGTCTCGCCTTCATTGCAGCTCCCAACACCTTCATTGTGTTGGATTTGAAGGGGTGAATTTAGTCTCACATTGCTTAGAGATATGGCATGTTTTGTGTTTCTAAGTGGAGGCAATCCTCACCTTACAAGCCGGTTTTGCAGGGATGAGTTATGCCCAACCCAAATTCCAAGATGGTATCGGAGTCTATCCTAGATCCATTGTTGGGCTTCCCGCGTCGTCCATGCTTCGGGCTCATTGAGGCCCAAGCGTGAAGGGAGGTGTTGGAATTTCCGCCTTAATTGTGGTCCGCCCCCAGTCGCCTTAATTGCAGCATTTGGCTTGCCTCATTGCAGTCCCCAACACCTTCATTGTGTTGGATTTGAAGGGGTGAATTTAGTTCCAAATTGCTTAGAGATATGGCTTGTGTTGTGTTTATAAGTGGAGGCAATCCTCACCTTATAAGACGGTTTTGTAGGGATGAGTTAGGCTCAACCCAAATTCTAAGATCAACCCTACAAAGCCGGATTGTAAGATGAGAAATATCACTCACTTATAAACTCATTTTCAGACCATATCACATCCAATGTGAAACTTTCTCTAAGGTTGATGATCATTCCTGGCTAGACTATCTTTATAGCAATTTTGATAGAAACCAGAAAATCCAGTGTAATAAAACAGTAACAGAAACAATTCAATTGGTAGAAATGCTTGTCTAATATTGATGAGGAAGTAGAAAACAGTAGAAAGGGAAAACTCTCCCTAACTACCCACAGAGCAAAATGCTCCACAGAGAAATACACTCTCTGCCGAACAGAATGCAAAACAAACTTCTCCCTGCCCCTTACCCCCACTCTTCCACTATTTTTATAACAGAAAATGTAATTACACGACTCCCCTCATTCAGACGCTAATGCCACATCAGCAGTGGTCCCTACTTTCTATTTTTTCTCACGTATACCTTCCAAACTTTAGGACCTGTGACTCTATCAAATTTTCTCCGACTTCACCCGTGTCCCTTAGTTGCCTTTCCATCCTTTTATTTATTTGTTGTGGAGCAATACATTGTTTTCTTGTAAAGGATAGAGCTTAGTAAGCTTTAGCTTGAGGGAGACTATTAGAATATAAAATAGTATCTTATAATGTCCTTAAATATTACATTGGAGTAACTTATACTCTGACAACAAGAATCGTGACTTCATTTAGGGATTGATTAACTAACTCGTATTTAACTTAAAGCTTATCAACATTGTCTAACTTTTTTCTAAATTTAAAGACACACATAACTTCACTTTAAAAAGTATAAAGATTAAGAAGACTTATTTTTCTTACATCAACAAAAAACCTAGGCATGTCAGATAAATCATGGCAAAGCCTGTTAAGATTCCCCAAAATTATAATAAGCACAATACCACTAGGTTGCATAGTCTGTAATTCAGAAAATCTCGAAAGAATGAAGATATGGAACGTTTTACTATGAAATATAGTACAGTACAGTACAACAATAAAATATATAGTCTCACTACGAGTGGAACAGAGGTTTGCTATTGAGAATGCGCACTATCTACACTGTCATTCTTATTTGGTAAGAAGGATGGGAAATTCCTTTACAAGTTTAAGTAATTCTACTAAAATTGGAAGGTGCTTATAACTGTTCTTTGAAAATCATCTACCGAATGGGATCGTAAGCCTTTTAAGCAAGGTTTTCTACCCTTCACATAGATCTTCTACCCTTCTTTAAGGCTCCTAACAAGACAATGTGAAGCATGGGTACGCCATTCTAGGCAAAGTACTAGTACCAGGTAGGTAGGTATTGGGACTGGTACGCGTACGGTACACAAACGGTAAGCCCATACCATTCTTTTTCTTTTTAAGTTGGTACGCGCACCGGTACGTGTTTGGCACGCGAACCCGACTTTTTTTTTGGATGGTACAATTTCAAGCGTTTTTTAGTGGACCAAAATTAGATTTTTTTTATTTTATTGATAAGTATTTCTCTTTTTCGAGATGAATAAGATCAATTTGATGGAGCGTGTATTCTTGAAGTTGTTAATCTTTCTCTCGATAAGCCTATATTAGAAGTCGTTCTTTTTAATGATGTTGGAGAGGAAAATCTTGATAAGCAGTCATGATTCCATATATTATTGACATTCGACACTTTTAAAGTGTAATTTTTTTATGTTATTGCATAGACATTAACTTTTTTTTGAATAATTTTTTTTTTTAATTTTGATGTTTTGTTGACATTTGAACAATATAATTCACTTGTTATTTTTATAAGTGTATTTTAAAAATATTACGCTATCGTACCCGTATCTTAATTTTTTTTTAAATGGTGTATTCCGTACTCATCATACCAGTACTGGTTTCGGGTGCGTGCCCGTACCTATGCAACGCAGACAAGAGCTAACCCCACCCAATGAGCTAAACTTAAAATTCAGCAAGTACTAGAACTAAACAATTAGAAAGAAAATGATTGGTACCTTGATAAAAACCCATGATGGCATGAATCCTTCACCGAGAACCCAAGTTACAAGTCCTTGAATGTCCTGTAAAATGCCAAAGTCATGAATATTACAAATTAAAAATTCAAATAACACAGTGTTGGTAAGAACCTACAGAGAGATTCAGAGTTGATCTATCTTCTTCCGGTGACTTGAAAACAACATCCGCTTTAGCCTGCAATAAGAGAGTAAACAACTCCAGTTAAATACATGAAGAGACACACAAAATTGCATTCACTTTCTAAACACACAAAAAGAACAAAAAGGGGAATTAATTTCCAAATAACGTTGGCAATAAATTAAACTAAATAGAAAAAATCAAAGAATATGTATTCTATTAAGATATATATACCTCGGGGCCATAAATATCGTAGAAATTGGTGCACTTGTTAGACGTAGAATCATCTTCATCAATGGAAGAGAGGGATTCGTATTGATTTTTTGAGGATTCCATTTTCGCGGAAGCTGCTACCGGGAAGTGGCGGTTGTTGCACCCCGGAAGTGAGCCGCGGAGAAGAGGAGGTGCGGCGGAGTTTAGTTTGTTAGAGGGGTTTCGGTGGAGGTAGCCGTCATGATTATGGTTGTTATTGTTACTGTGAATAACGAAACGGGTGTTTTTTTGGACTGGAAAATAATTAAATAGCAAACGCAGAAAAATAACCATATGCCCAACCTAGAGCGAAAAGGATTAGATTTCTTTTGTTAATCATAGACCTAAACATTATAGTTACACCTCTTTAAGTCGCATTTTCGAATCCACTTAGAATTGGCAATTATACTCATATTACCCACAAAAAATACATATAGAGAAATAATACGGATACACATTTACCTTAGTATTTACCGTACTTAAATTATATATATATATATATATATATATATATATATATATATATATATATATATATATATCCAAAATCTTAAGGCATTGGGTCTATGGGTCTTCTTATTTATAATGTTTTCTAACATTCATTTTTTCATTTGATGTGGGACTCATACTCACACTTGAACCCCAACAATCTCACGCACACTTGAACTGCAACAATCTTTCCTACAAGTGTGAGAGTTAACTAGGATTTTTGATAGAGGAAAATGCCTCTGCAAACAAGTTAAAGTTAAAGACATGTTGGATTTGTGATAACTTGTATGTAGTTTTAGGTCTCAAACGAGGAGAAATTTGGATTTAGTATTTTTGGAATACTGTGGAAACATTTCAACCGCAGCAAATGCGTCGAGAAAGCGGTTATTTGGACGCGCATATATCACGTTCGATAATGATAACTGCTTTTTGAGTTTAATTCTGAAATGACACGTGGAGGAAATGCAAAATGAGAGTCATGCATGCTTCTACGTGGCAAAAGCTAAAGATCTAAACGTTGAGAGCAGTTATGTCTTACTAGTATATATATATGGATTTTATTTGTAGAATTGAGGGTATTCATTTTACTACAGAATCTCACGTACACTCAAAGTATCAACGTTAATATAAAATAGTCTTCATTGAGAGAATGTGTGAACCATAAAATATCAAATCTTTACTTTAATACAAAAGTCTTTCAATTCAATTTACTTTTCCAGTCTAACTACTTTCGTTTACATATTTTTCAGTCTTTTTTTTCGCTTTTGCTTTACTGCAACAATCTGCTTTATTCCTATCGAAACTATATTTTCACATTGCCACTATGATTATTTCGACTGAGTCGAAGTAGCGTCCTTTCTTAAAAGAAAATTATAAGTTAAGAATATTAGCACAGTGTCCTAGGATTCACTAGTCGATCTTGCATGCAACCTTTAATTAAGAGACTAGTAGTTGTTTACGAAATTTCAGCGTAAACAAATTGGTACGCCCAATGGGCCCCGTGCTAAATTTTCTAGTTTGGATACGTATACTCTAAAATTTACTTTACATTCATGAGCATTTATGGGTTGTTTGCATGTGTTTAAGGAGTGGAAAGTCTTTGCCAAAAATGACGTGCATTTATGTAGACAATACTAGTGCACAGAGTAATCCCTAGAACATGGTAGAACAATCAGTCATGTCGACAGTTGAGGATGCGATTGTATCAACAACTGTTAGGATAACTGTTTCGACAATGTCATTAATGCCAATTGTATCGGTGTCGTCACAAGGGATAACTCCCCCATCACACTCAGAAAATGCCCTATTTAACCCTACGGTCGTAAGGCCTTTGTTTGGTTTTTCTATGCCAATCAATAATATGGATTACCTTTAAGGCATACCAACGCTGATGATGGTTGACTTTCATACTAACATGTCCAAGTATAGTGACAATGCAGTGGCAACAACGCCATTGTATAACCATCAGAATGCATCTGCGTCGACCATTAATAATATGGGTCGACTATGAGGGATAGGTTATATCCCTCAGACAACACCATCATTGAATACCACTTCTATGATGGTTATGGGGAAACAAATGGATGAGAGTAATCTAGAATAGTAAACATTATCACCCAGAAAATGGGGACTATTTTCAACCCACTAATCACAAACACAAACCAAACTTATGAGTTACTGGCAAACCAGATGGGGCGAATAGACGATTTCTTTGGCACACCCCATATACCTTCTCGACCAACTCCCCAAATATCGAATGAGGGGCATGTAGAAATGTCTGAAAATGGATTGGTTCAGGATATTGTAAGACAAAATCAAGGGCTTCGATATGACCCGGACCCAAATAGGGAAGAAATGGAGTACGTGGCTCAAGTCAACCCCATACCCCTAACAATTCACAGGAACCAGGATGCAGATCAAGTCCTTTGAAATGTTCAACAAAATAACTTTGTTGGGCACAATAACATAGCAAGTGTGGTCAAACATATCTTGGCCCAAAGTGGCCTCAATGTGGGCCTTCACAGACCTAAGTTCGTATCTCCTTTGTCAGAATATGTTCGAAAAACATAATTATCCAAGGTTTAGAAAGTACCCAAGTTCACTAAGTTCTTTGGCGACACAAGTGAGTCGACGGTCGAACACGTCGTCAGGTATCAAACTGAAGCAGGCGACATAGCAAACAACGAGAATCTGAAGATAAAGTATTTCCCAAATTCTCTTACAAAAAACGCTTTCACCTGGTTCACTACATTACCTCTACACTCCATCCAAACATGAAGTCAGTTGAAGAGGTTGTTCCATGAATAATTTTACATGGGCCAATCAAAAGTAAGTCTGAAATAGTTAGCTTGTGTTAGGCAAAAAATCCCTAAATCCATTGATGATTATCTCAACAGGTTTAAACTTCTTAAAGCAATGTGATTTACGCAAGTCCTTAAGTACGAACTGGTTGAAATGGTTGTTGAGGGCCTAGACTACTCAATTAGGAAGAAATAAGACACTCAGTACCTTAGGGATATTGGCGCAATTGGCAGATAGGGTTCACCAAGTCGAACGCTTGAAAGATGAAAAAGCCACAACAGATAAGTACCAGAAAAAGGAGAAAGTTGCTTACATTGAGGTAGACGATTATTTGTCTAATAGAGGCGACGAGTATCTCGCAGAGAGCGAGGTAAACGTAGCTGAGCTTAAGTCATGGTCTTCGTATGTATGTAAATTGTCGAAGCTGTCGAATGGGAAGAATCTCGTTGAGCCTAGCAAGAATAAAAAAATTATCGCTAAAACTTACACTTTCGACATAACAAAATGCGACTAAATATTTGATTTGTTAGTTACAGATGGACAGATCATAATGCCTAAAGGCTTAAAAACTCCTTCTATCGAACAAAGGAAAAAAATATTTTTTTGTAAGTACCATAATTTTTTGGATCATAAAACGTCTTAATGTGTTCTTTTAAGGGATTTAGTTTAGAAAGCTTTGAATGACATGAGGCTTCAGTTTGGAGAAAAGCCAAAGTCAATAGTGAAAGTGGACTCCGACCCTATGCAGACCGAAGATGCTCACTAAGTTGAGCCCCTGGAGATTATGATGGTTGAAGCCACAAAGGGCTTCAATATGGAAGTTAACAAGGGCGAGCAGATCTCTGCTATTGCCGATTCTGAGATGCAGACGGTCTACCCCCAGGCTGAAGAGGGGATGATTGACTTTTGGGAGCGCTGCAAGCTCAATGACTCCAAAATGATATTGTGCCCAAAGTGTAGTGCTTTTTTTGACGAAGAAGTGACAAAAAAGAAAGAGGGTACCATGAGGTACAACCCTAGGAGAGACAAGGGAGGAAGCCAAGCTGCTAGGTTCGCCTCGAACAACCGCGGTGACCCTTGCAGAAATGAAGAATACAGTAGGCAATTTAGACAACCTCTCTATAGGACATTTCGCCTACCAACAAATGTTCCTGAGAGAAAGTGGGTGAAACCCCTCAAACAGAAGGGGGCGAAGCAATCAAAATGGAAAGAGGTCGACCCTAAAGTGGGGGTCCAAGATCAAGGCAACCACAAAGTCCATAAGGAAAGGTTTCACATTCCCCTAACTTATAAGGGTAACAACCCAATGACGCATACCTAATGGAGGTGTCATCAGAGGAAGAAGAAGGCAAAAAAAGAGGAATTTACTAACTGAAACCAAGCCCCTGAGGAAAATCACCTCTCAATTGTGTCAAAGGCTCAGGAGAAGCCTTACCCAAAGGAACCAATCGAGAAGGATAAAGGGGAGAACAACAAAAGGTTATCTATGAAGGTGGCGTAACACGCTAAGAATGGCTACAAGCCTAGGGCGAAAACGCTTGAGTACTCGCCTCAGTCAGACAATGAGGCACCATATTACACTTCTCAGCCAAAGAAGGAAACACCCAAGTACACGCCTCAATCAAAAGACAAAGAGTCGTAGTACACACCATGGTTTGATGACGAGATGGTCAACGATAATTAATTGCGGCATAGTTTCAATTTTACTTGCGGATTATGATCGAGTCTTAGAAGTCTCCAAAATAGGGAAGGATTATATACAAGATGAGGCGCCTAACCAGAAGCCTCTCTTCTACTACATCATGAACAATGTCATTTTTGAAGAACAGTAGGCTATCTTTGAAAATTTTGACCTGAGGATGATGTATCATTTGAAACCATTGTTCATCAAGGCCAACGTAGATGGCATAGCCGTTAACAAAGTGTTTGTCGCTGGCGGTGTGGCAGTCAACCTGATTTTGCACTCATTATTTAAGAAGACGGAGAAGACTGATTAGGATATTCAACCCCACAACATGGTTTTGTCTAATTATGAGGGCAAGACTAGCCACATTCTAGGTGTAATTCAAGTGCACTTATCAGTTGGCTCGACTTCAAGCCTGACTTTATTCATGGTGATAACATCAAACGCAAATTACAATTTACTACTCGTCCGTGAATGGATTCATGGCATAGGTGCGGTGTTGTAGATGTTGCATCAGAGGGTGGCCCTCTGGCGAGACAATGGCATTGTCGCAAACATAGAAGCCGACCAAAGTTACTACAAAGTTAAAGTTGGGAAGGTCGGAAAGAAGGATTTCCATAGGAATCTGGCGAAAATTCTGCCATGCTACGCAACAAAGGAGGTTTATACCTTTGAGAAGGACTCTAACTATTCCCCGAACCTACACCCCAACTATGGGTTCATATGGGACAAAGAGAAGGCAGAAAGTCAGCCTGTCAAGGGAGAAAGTCTACACCCTACATGGTGGATAATGGTCAATGAGGATGACTACTAAGGCAAGCTCCTTGGATCTAATTTCAGCTTATATGGCCAAGATCAGATTAAAATCAACCTTAGAGACTGATAGCTTACAAAATATGGACAGTGAAGCCAATGTTGAAAGCTCTTATAAATTTAGAGATTGCTCCAAGGGCCAGACAACAGCTTCAGAAAGTCGGAGGCTCGATTGCATATACGACAACGATCCTTTGGGGTTTGAAAAATCCCCACAAGAAACTAATAAGAAAATGCAAGGCCAAGACCCCTTGGGAGAGGTAGATTTGGGCGACAGAGCAGTAAAGAGGCCAGTGTACATCAGCGCCAAGATAGAACCATGCATGAAAGAAAAAGTGGTCGAGCTGCTCAAATAGTTTAAAGATTGTTTCGCCTGGGACTACAATGAAATGTTAGGGATGAGTCAAGATATAGTGGAAATAAAGCTACCAATTTGGTCGGGTAAGAAGTCGGTGAAGCAGTTGCCTGGGAGGTTTGCACCAAAAATAATGTCAAAGATCAAGGAGGAGACTGAGAGGCTGCTCAGAAGCAAGTTCATAAGAGTGGCCAGGTATGTCGAATGATTAACCAATATCGTTCCAGTTATAAAAAAGAATGGAACTCTTAGAGTCTGCATAGATTTTAGGGATCTAAATAATGCTACACCTAAATACGAGTACCAATGCATGTGGCAAAAATGCTAGTCGATTCAACCATAGGCTATCAGTTTTTAAGGGTGTTGGATGGGTACTTTGGCTATAATAATATTTTTATAGCTGAAGAAAACGTACCTAAGATGGAGTTTTGATTCCTATTTGCATTGGGGACTTATGAGTGGGTCGTGATGCCCTTTGGTCTGAAAAATGTTGGCGCAACTTACCAAAGAGCAATGAATTCAATGTTTCATGACTTCATCGAGACTTTCATGCAAGTATACATTGATGATATAGTCATAAATTCCTCATTAGGGGATGGTCACTTGGTCCATCTTCGACAATCCTTTCAAAGGATGAGGAAATATAAATCGAAAATGAATTCATTAAAATGTGCTTTATGTGTTCGTGCAGGGGACTTCTTGGGATTTGTGGTGCATAAAAAAGGCATTGAGATCGATCAAAATAAGACGAAAGAAATTGTAAATCTCAATCCTCATTCGATAAAGAAGCAACTCCAATCTTTGTTGGGGAAAATAATGTTTCGTAGAAGATTCATCTCCAATTTAAGTGGAAAAACTCAATCCTTCTCGCCACTACTTCAACTCAAGAGAGACAGTGACTTCATTTGGGGGAGTGAGCAGCAAGAGGCTTTTAACAACATCAAAGAATACATGATGAAGCCTTCATACTTATTACCTCAAATTAGAAATAAGAGCACGAACTTGTACATAGATGCATCCGATTCGACCATAGGAAGTATGTTTGACCAAGAGGATGATAATGGTGTTGAAAGAGCCATTCATTACCTCAATTGAATCCTGATAGATGCAGAAACTAGGTATAACTCGATTAAAAAATTATGTTTGTGTTTATACTTCTCATGTACTAAATTGAAGCATTATATAAAACCTATGGAAGTTTATGTCTACTTATATTTCAATGTTATTAAGCACATGTATCAAAGCCTATATTGCATAGTCGAATAGTGAAGTGGGCTTTAGCGCTTACTAAATATTCACTCACTAACTGTCCTTTGAAAGCAATAAAAGGACAAATTATCGCAGACTTCATTGTCGACCATTCAGTGATCAAACCAATCGAATCATACATAGGAGTTTTGTGCGGCCATCTTTTCAATGGGTATTTCCCAATTTGCCTTCTTAGGAGCTTGTTGTTGATATTGTTATTGGAACTGATTCTGGTAGTTTTGTTGAGGTTGGTACTGTTGTTGATTCTAATAATGAACAAGACCCTAATTTTGACACTCCCTTGCTAATCTTTCCCGGAGAAGTTTAAATGATTCTTCTAACCTAGATTGTAAGTCTTAGAGTAGGGGTTATTCTGCTTCAGATAATTCATTTCTTCAGTTTGTTGCGCAATTGTAACATAGTACATAGCAAAATGAGATAAGGGTCACCACAAATTTCATAACTAACATCTTGAACTAGTTGAACTTTAGCCACCTGTTGAGTACTTATATTCATTTCTTTGAGTCTTCTTTCAACTTTAGCAGCAATTTATTCTTCCATCTTTATACTCTAAGTAACAAGTTTCAAATTTATCACTCCTTCTGGTTTGCTTGTACACCTATCATACAACTCTAAGTGTTCATTCGCAATAATGGCTTGTATTATCTTTTTTATACTAGTGGGTGTTGCAAAGTTGGATGAGCCACCAACAACTGTATCAATCAATTGTTTAATCTTTAACCTGAGCCTATTAACAAACATCTGCATCTGTTCATTTTGATCTAAGTTGTGAGTAGGACAATCAACAAGTAACCTCTTGAATCTCTTATATGAATCACTCAGTGGTTCACCCTCTTTATGCTTAAAGTTCATGATGTCATATATTTTCCTGAGAAAAACTGAAGTAGGAAAATACTCATTAAGAAAAGTTATTTCCATCTCTTCCCATGTGGTGATACTCTGACAGGTAATGAATAAAACCATTCTTCGGCATCTTCAGCTAGGGTAAACGAAAACATTCTCAACTTTTTGACTTCTTTAATGTGTTAATCTATCTTTAAAGTAGTATACATATTAAGAAACCTTTGCAGACGTTTATTTACATCTTCTTTAATTTTTCATGTGAAAGGTCTCTTATATAGTTGATGGATAGTCGTTGGATGCAACTGAAAATTTGGAACATTCACCAATTGATTAACTATGCTTAAACGACTTTTTGAGGCGCTTGCTCTTCCATAGTACCCAAGAAGTCTTCCTTATGGATTTTCATCCATACTCAAATCCTCTACTTCTGTTTCTGATTCTGTATCTGAATCGTCAAAGTTAATCTCCTCTTGATCGACCATTCTAGCTTGTCGAGCTTGTTTGAGCCTCGCGTGTAATGTTCTTTCGGGTTCTGCATCAAAAGGAAAATTAGCGAAGGGTTTTCCTCGCATACAAATATTAGACAAAGATTAGTAGTAATATAATTAAAATAAAAATAAAAACTGAAATAAAATTTTAATTGCAGAGCAACAAAATTTTAACTAAAATAAAACTCAAACTCTATAATCTTTTACAGCCCCCTGACAACCACGTCAAAAACTTAATTGGTAAATTAGCAAGTGTATTAATCTTCTAATGTAGCAATAATGAGAAATCCCAAATATCGATCTCAAAGACTGCTTGACGATACAAAGTTCGTGTTTTACTTCAGTTAAACAAAAGACTTGGGGTTTTGAAATTGTAGTTTTTGAAAGAGAAAATAAAATAGCAGTTAAAAAGTAAACAAAGTAGTTGAACGATTTAGAATAATATGTGTGAACATGCTAGGGAAGTTTTATGATTGGATTCTTCAATAATTTTAACCTGACCTTGCAACAACTTAATTTAACAATATTGGATACCGTTTCTTAAGGGTGTTTACTCCTAAGTCCTTTGTGAGAAAACCTTTAATCATTCAAATTAACTCATATGTCTATAGTGAATTAGAGATGAAATTAAGCATTACAATATCAAGAATATTCCGGTTTCCACATGGTATCCCTAGTCCTAGGTGATATCTACTATAAAATACTCACAATTAAGCATTAACAATGACAGTCCAGCCTAATGACTAATCGTAAATTAAACAAAATTTTTTTGAAGAAAAAACATTAAGAAAAATTGAAAGTAAATCAAATATCATAAAATTGTTGTTATCACAAGGTTCAAATCAGAATAATTTAACAAATCAGAATCAAGGGCATCCCCTAGCATTGGGGGCTTAGCTACTCATAATATCAAAGAAAATCAAAACACAAGATGTAGACATTACAGATTATGAGATAAAATTAAGTCTTCAATCACTTAGAGTTCATGAAATCCTTGATCCACCACAAGAATTTGAGTTCTCCAGCCTTCAAAATGTTAAATTCGCGTTTTTTGGCTAAATAAATAAAATTTGGGCTTTTTCATATCTGGGTCGTGTCATACACATATTGCCCTCTGTATATGCATATGACACATTTTTGTACTACGTCATACGCGTATGGCCCAGGGTACGGCGTATAGTCTGGTTTGACCCATACACGTAAGGGTCTGGCCTGCACAGGGGGTTTGAGGTGGTTGGCCTCATAGGCGTATAGATCTTCTCATATGCGTATGGACAAGTAACGCGTTCAGAAACGGTTATCGTCAATTATTGCCTCGTTTGTTTGCTTTTTTAGCAGTTATATCCTTGAAGGCATGTGGAAGCAAGTTAGAGCATGAATGCCTCAGTAGTGGGATACATGTCAGATTTATAAGATTTAACTGTGGTTGATGGTTTTCTTTGTAATAGTATATAATGCAAGCTTATGCATTGTAATTGAGGTTGCGATTCTCATTCTCTATAGAACCAAAGTACCCAAGTCATAAAGCGAAACAGTTTTTGAGACATGTGAGTCTGCGTCCACCATTTAAACTTTCTTCAAATCTTTTTTGTATTCAATGCATTTATGTTAAATGTCATTTACTTCATTTTTCATTTATTACCTTTATTCAAATTCTATCTTCTGCATTGAATTGGTCGTTATCCAAACATTTAAATTCAAATCACACACACTTTTCACCATAATTTGTCTTTGCATAAATTGTCTTTAAGATTTTTCAAGTTAATCTTTTAAGTGAACTAAACTCGTGATTGTTTACTAAAAACACCAGTAAACATTATCGCGTACTTAAGTTTACTAGTCACCTTTTTGTTATGTGATACCTACAAAGTAATGCATATGATGTAGAAAACATCTTTGCAACCGAATTCATCAACGTGATATTGCGATCGATGACAATGACCTTTGACATATTTTCTTAGTCCTTCAACGTAGTTCGACAAATTTCTAAAGCCTAAGTAACATTTTCCTCTTTTTCACTTTTCAAAAATGCAAACCCAATTGAAAAAGTCATCATTGTAGAAGTAACATCAACCATTTCCAGAAGTGGAAGTATGTACTTAATAGTCTTATATGTTGAATCAATAATAAGCACAATGAGAAATATGTTGAACAACTTGATGGAATTAAGATGAGTCCAAAATATATCTCGAACAATTTCTCCATCCTCACACACTTTGTACCTAGATACATAATGATCATCATCAAAGAGTTTCAACAGTTGTTGCATTTCATTTCTTGGACCTCTTATCACCTTGTTGTTTCGGACACGAACGTTGTATACTTGCTTGATATTTGAGACCTTTTGAGGTCTGTTCCGTTTCAAAGCTGCATGTTTTTTTTGGGTTGCACTATGTTCAATGTCATATCAGAAACAAGATCATTCTCTTCAGGATTAAGGCGACATGCAATGGGATGCCTGACTAACTTGTAACACAAGTCATGATTAAACATCCATGTATTATTCGCTATAAGATACCCGCACAACTTAAAAGGACACTCACATTTTCTCGTTTAGGTGTCATTGTTTCAACTTTCATATAAATTTTTTGTACTTGTCACTTCTTTTGTGTCTCATTGTCACAAATGATTATCTTCTATCTGAACCATTATCTGACTTCCTGATTAGAACGCTGAAATCCAATTTGCCAACCTCCATATGGATCCATTGGCCATATTTAAGGTCAATCATATATAATCATATATAAGGCCAATCATAATAGAAAAAATTAAAAGCTAAAATTGACCATTACAATAATCTGAAAATAAACTTTCGTAACCACGTTCAATTTTGAAATTGAATGTGGTTAATCTGAAAATAATATGAAAATAAAAGTTATTTTGAAATACAAAACTTAATTGAGAATAGAACGAGGTTTTAATATAATTCCAAGAAGAATGGTGGTGTGATCATAAATGAATAATACATGTGAGATGATGTTTTATTCAATTTTCCACTTGACAAATCCATAACTGCATTTCCGAATTATTCAATGAATTTTAAAATAAACACGATAATTATAGGGTGGAAAGGTCCCTTTTTTAAAAGCAAAAATTTGAGCTTATGTGATCCCAAACGGCCACTGCAAAGGCTCTTGTGTGGTGGATATAGTTACTAGTCAAATTGAATATTATTAAAACTATTATAGGCTTATGGCACTGTATTGCATGAAGTTATTGTGCTTTGAAGAGCTTACAAAAACAACCTATTATAGGCTTTCACCATTGTATTCCAAAAATGGAAGTAGCAAAGAGGATGAAGAAAAACTGCATTGTATGGCTACATTGATCATCACACATGTCCAAACCATCCAATGCGAAACTCTACCATTTTTTTCTCACTAGATGATACTCCAACTTCTGATCATCAATACTGCCAATTCCATGGCAGCTATAGCATCTTCAATGTTGTCATGTCCATCCCCTGGTTGCTATATCTCCCTTGAAAGAAATCTTCTAGCAAGAAACCGTATAGAATGTTTCTGCAAAGACCGAGCAGTTTTATTCGAACACCGAGCCGATTTATGCGAAGACCCTCACGGGTATTTGTATAATACCGCGGTGTCAATGACCAACTCATGTGATACCTTCAATGCTAACAAATCATGTTCTAAGGAATGTCCAACAAGAATAGTTTCTTTCTTCACAAGTTTCACAAACTCCTCCTGAAAAATCCAAACAGTTCAAGTTTTGTGAGCAAAACATAGAGTTTCACATGAAATACCATAGCACTGAAACAACAATTGTAAAACCTGAATGTCTTTCAGACTTGTCGTCACCCCATCTAACATCTCAGTCGTTATTCCACTAAATCTGCACGTCATCGATATTACTATGTATCTTCCCGCAATTTTTGTTCAAATAAAGGAAAAAACTCGGCCATACGCGAATTACCTTGTGCTGTACTCAATGATATGTTTTGAAGGTTTAACTAATTTATCTAACACAACCTGTCCTTGGAGATCCACTAGAGTAACTCTTGTCAGTTCAAACCCTTTTCTTGTTATGCACTATGCATAAAAATAGGACAAATAAAAAACCATGCAAAATAGAGAACAAGATTCACCAAGATTACATTAGTACTACTACTACTGAGTACTGATATAGAATACCATCTCACAATCAACTGCTCGAATATGATAAAAAGGACGCCCCAAGTCGTAAGGAAATGTACACTCAAAACCTGTACAAAATTGGCTAAGAAAAAATTTTCAGTAGGAAAAATGGTCATAAAAGATTAACATGAAATTGGTAAAAGAATTTAAATCACCTAGCTTATTAATAGGATAATCATTCTCGTCCAGCTCGATATCTGTTAATGTATAGTCTCTCACAGGGAAATGTATGTCTATGGTAAGCTCCATAAATGAGTCATCTTCAGCACAAAGATGACCCATGTTTCATACAAAAACCAAGTTCATATTGTTATTAACTTTACTTAGTGGTTTAAAAAGTTATTCTACAGACCTGGTTGAGGTTTCTGAGTAGATTTCGGCGTAAACGAACATTTAGATCATTTTTTCTTTTCTGATTGCATGTTAGTAGCGCGTCAATTGTTTGCATACTATTGGATACACGGCTAACCAAATGAAAAAGGATTGAGTGCAGAGAGACAACATTTTGAAGGAAAGAATAAGCGAATGCATTTTCGACAGACCTGAGAGGAAGGACTACTGGTGTTGGTTTGCCACATGATTTTTGCAAACTAGGAAGTATTCCGGAGACGGACAAGTTCAGAGGTGCATCCAGGCCTGGTGATCAGTGCATTTTGATACACATTCTTCTATAATTTTACTTAGACATTTCTATAGTTTATTCTATTATTTTTATTATTTTAGTGTGTTTTTACATTTAAGTTTATTTTTGCTTTTATTTTATTTTCGTACTTTATTTTCAGCATAAATAGTTATTTCATACCTTGTTACTATGCAAATCATAACTTGAGTTACGAGAATCAGATTAATGAGTTATAATATGCGTTGGAAAGCTGAGAGGATAAGTAAAAGTTTCATGTTGAAGTCAAAAGCTGATTCTAAGTGAAGGAGGGTCGAATAATTCGTTGAAGTTCCAGACTTAATTAAAATAGTTAGTTTAGGTCAGTTTTTGTTATTTTCGGGTCGGATCCTATAAGGGTCCGAATTTACCTTTTATTATATTAGGTCTTTCACTACTATAGAAATCCTAATTTTGAATTTCGATGATACATTAGAAGATTTCATGGAGAGCTAATTTCCAAAGAATTGATCTGTTGTATTCGAATTCCACTTTGAGGTTTTTATTAATTTCAATTTAATTTCAATTTCTTTTCAATTCTTTCTATAAACCCGTTTGCTTAATTCGATTACTTTTGTTTGCTTAATTCGATTGTTTCTTATAGGATAGAATTGATTAAATTTGATTGTTTGTACTATCCTTAACTATAATCACGTTAGCGTAGCTTTTTCGTTATCGTGTTTGATTAAGTCGCGTTTGCTTAATTCGCGTCTGCTTAAATTCGTTTGCTTAATTCGGAAATTAGGAACATATATCATATAATACCAATTTGCGCTTGTCAGTGGGTATTGTAATCGAATGGGATTGAATCCGCTAGGGAATTAAAATTATAAGAATCGATGATAAGTCGGAAATCGATAATAGATTAACTTATTTATCAATTTTGCTTTTACCTTTAATCATCTTCGATTTAAGTTTTGAACCTTAAAAACTCTTTCTTTCTATTCGTTTGATTATAACATTCAAGAGTCCTTGTGATACGATATTCGAGTGTCGCTTCCGTTTTACTACACTTTTAAACTCGTTTTTGACCCGTATGCGACAACGGATCAAATTGGCATCGTTGCCGGGGACTTTTGTAGATTATAACCATTATTATAGTCATAGGTGTTGTTTTTTTAGCATTTTGTTTTGCCTTAACTTTCTTGCGTTCTGATCTTTTTGCGGTTTAGGATAATTTTTTTTCTTTCTGTTTTTAAGAAAATCGTCTCAGATTATTCCGATTCTTTGTAGATTCATTAGAAAAAAATTAAGGATCGAAAGCCTCTATTTAGGAACTAAATAATGGACGCCACCCTCAAAAATCAAAATTCCCTATTTTTCTATTTTTTTATGATTTATTTTGTGTTTTGGTAGTTTCAGAAAATTCCACAAAAATTCTCAAAATTCTTAATTGACGTTATTAGATTAATTTTCGTGTTTTTGTATTTTTTGTATTTTATTTTAATTGTTTTTTCTCGTATTTCAATTGTTTTTACTTAATAGGGACATTGTTAGTATTTTCCTATTTATTGCTACATTGCTGAATTAGTTGTGTTTTCTCATTGTTTGTTGATTTTTTTTTTTTATATTGAGTTTAACATGGCTGATCAAAGAACTTTGAGAGAACTCGTTGCCCCTAATGTTGATTATAATGCTTTATGTATTGAATTTCCTGTTGCTGTTGTACCTTTCAAATTGAAATCTGGTTTAATACACTTGTTGCCAAGGTTTAATGGTTTTGCAGGTGAGGATCCGCATAGGCATCTAAAAGAATTTCAGATTGTGTGTTCTACATCATTGAGACATCAAGGAATTACTGAAGATCGTATTAATCTTAAAGCATTTCCATTCTCACTACAAGGTGCTGCAAAAGATTGGTTATATTATCTTGAGCCAAATTCTATTACAAGTTGGAATAATATGAAGAAAATATTCTTAGAAAGATTTTTCCTTACTTCAAGAGCTTCTTCAATCAGAAAAGAAATATGTGGTATTAGACAGGTTGACATGGAATCATTGGCTGAATATTGTGAGAGATTCAAGCAGTTAGTGTCGAGTTGTCCTCACCACCAGATTTATGAACAATTGCTAATACAATACTTTTATGAGGGATTGCTACCAATAGAAAGAAACATTTTAGATGCTGCTAGTGATGGAGCACTTGTTGAAAAGACTCCAGTTGCTGTCAAATCCTTGATTGAGAAGATGTCACTTAACTTCCAACAGTTCACAACAATGGATAATTTTATGGTCCAAGCAAAAGATGTGAATGAGATTCAGGTTTCTTCTTCCAACAAAGCTCTAGAAACCAGAATTGATGAACTTACCTATTTAGTGAAACAATTGATGCTACCCATTCCACCACCACCATCATATAACCCTCCACAAGTAACCACCTTTTCACCTTCTGAACCTTCACTAGAGGAACTTGTCAAACAAATGGTTGTAAACAGTCTCCAATTTCAGCAGCAGGCAGATTATAGTATTCAGACTTTGCAAACACAAATTGGACAACTTGCCACTTCAATGAATGTCATGCAACAAGCTCAAGGATCAAACCAACTACATGGCCAAACAGTAGTTAATCCAAAATGCTCTAATGTGAGTGCAATTTCCTTGAGATCCGAAAAAGTTATATAACCAACCCCAGAAAAAAATAAAAAAATTGTTAGTGTAACACCTGAAAATAAACCTGAACCTTCTATTATTGTTGAGGTTGAAAAAAAGTATGTATCACCAATCTCTTTCCCACAAAGAGTACTGAAAAATAAGAAGATTGATGAGGAAGAGCATTCTGTTTTTCAAGCAAAATATGTGAATGAGATTCATGTTTCTTCTTCCAACAAAGCTCTAGAAACCAGAATTGATGAACTTACCTATTTAGTGAAACAATTGATTCTACCCATTCCACCACCACCATATAACCCTCCACAAGTAACCACCTCTTCACCTTCTGAACCTTCACTAGAGGAACTTGTCAAACAAATGGTTGTAAACAGTCTCCAATTTCAGCAGCAGACAGATTATAGTATTCATACTTTGTAAACACAAATGGGACAACTTGCCACTTCAATGAATGTCATGCAACAAGCTCAAGGATCAAACCAACTACACGCCCAAACAGTAGTTAATCCAAAATACTCTAATGTGAGTGCAATTTCCTTGAGATCCGAAAAAGTTATAGAACCAACCCCAGAAAAAAATAAAAAAATTGTTAGTGTAACACCTGAAAATAAACTTGAACCTTCTATTATTGTTGAGGTTGAAAAAAAGTATGTATCATCAATCTCTTTCCCACAAAGAGTACTGAAAAATAAGAAGATTGACGAGGAAGAGCATTCTGTTTTTCAAATAGAGTTGCTTTCTGAAGTTGTTGGTGAAGTTTATTCTTATTTGTTTTCAGCTGATTTTCCAACTGTATCTGGTTTTGATGATATTTACTCATGTGATGATTGTACTAACACTAACCTTTGTGTTGTTTATGCTGAGATTGATGCTGCCTTGTGTAGCAGTGTATTCGTCACTTTATGATTTATTGATTAAATCAAAAGCAAAGCATACAAAGAATCGAGTCGCCACCGCACTTTTATTTATCCAAAGGAATGGCTAAAAAGCGAACAAAAGCCTAAGAAGTTTTACACATAGAAAACTAATGAAAGATCAGAGATTTGGGTAAGGGGTTAATTACGCAATGGGAAGGTGTTAGGCACCCAAAACGTCCTAGGTACTCCTAGAGAGCCCTTTTCACAACTTGTTGTACGGAATGTTATTTGTTTATGAAATATTTATTGTGCAAACATGATTGAAGGGATGGGAAAAGAATGTACAAGTTATTATTTTTGTGTTTGAACGGATGAACCTGTTGCCTACTTACCTTTCCATGAAAGGTAAGGATCAAAACGCCGTAGTTCGGCTAAAAGATTTCCAAAAGTAAGTGAATTGATTTTAAAACAAAAGCCCTAAGGTCTTTCGTTATCCACGGGAGAAAACTCAACCTATACAACCACGAGTCCACCATGTGAGAAAAGCTTCAACTTGCTAATGAGGGGTTAACCCTATAATAAGCAAGGAAGTCTTACAATTCAATCACTAAGGACAAAAGGTGAGATTAACATCAACCAATTAGGATAAATCAAACCTATGGCTAATGTATGAAAACTTATCAAGAATGGACAAAGCCACAAAACAATTGAATGAGTGAAATTAACCAATTAGGATTATTCACAAAAGATGGTCAAAGTATGATTAGAATTCAATTCAAAAGAATTATTATGAAAATGAAGTTTGAAAATCAAAGGCCTAAAGCCTAGGTTTCTAGTTTGAAAACAAATGAAAATGTTTGCACAATAGTTTTCAAGTTTTGGGTTAACATGCAAATGGAGGTTTAAAGAAACAAAAGGTGGGAGGATGAGGGAGTAAAACTTCTTAGATGTTCACCTCTTGAGATCATATGTAGATGATTCAAGTGATTCCTTTGGAATATGCAACAAGCAAATAACAGATAAACAAGGTGTCAGGCAAAGCCAACAAAGATGGATACCGGATGCCAATCACTGGACTTACACCAATCTCCCTAAAACAAAATGGATACCAGATGCCAATCAATGGACTTATACCAATCTCCTAAAACAAAATGAAACATGGATACCAGATGCCAATCAATGGACTTATACCAGTCTCCAAGGAATGATCATAGGAAACAACTGCCAATAAATGGGCTTACAATTGACTCCTCACAAGGAACAAACGACAAATGCAATAAGCAAGAGGAAACAAGTTGCCAATAAATGGTCTTACACTTGACTCCTAGGAAAGGAACGCCAATGAATGGTCTTAGTTCCAAATCCCACCAGATCATAGGAAACAACTGCCAATAGCTGGACTTACAATTGACTCCTCAATGGACAAAACAAAGATGTCACAAAGCAATGAACCAATGATCATGAAATGATATACAAGAAATTATGATAAATGCACAAAGGCACACATAAGCAAATATGCACAGATGAATCAGGTAAGCAAACAAACAAGTCAATTAGCACACACTATATACAATCAATTAGGCTCAAGCAAGGTTAGGCTTTACAGCCAACTGGAATGGGGTATTTTGTGCTCTTAACCCTAACATTGAGAGTTAAGGTGAAGCAGATGAAATGGAGATGAGGGGTGTGCCTCATAGCTCTTATCCCTGGTCAGGAGAGCTTTGATCAATGGAAAGTGTGGGAGTTCAGAAAGTTGAAACTCTTCTCCACAAATGATTGACTCTATAAGATCTTGGGTTATTATTCACCATGCATCAACACATGGTGTGAGCAAGGTGAATGACACACTGAGTAGCAGGAGATGGATTACACATCTCTTTTATCTGCCAATTGCCTCATAAGAGGACTTTTCCTGCTTGGCACAAAGTTAAACAAACAAAAACATGGCCTCTTAAGGAGGACTTCAGACAGGTGCCTACCAATAACAGTAGGTCTTCCAGACTACATGAAGATTAGGGATTATACCTAAGTGGTTAAGCAACCAAGCAAAGCAAAGTTCAAAATGAACTTAAAGCAACTTAAGTACCTGTGGAAACAACTAAACAAATCAGTACAATACTCAGACAAACAGACAACAGTCAATAAGCAACAGACAATCCCAATGTACAAAAGTGTGTAAGCCAAAAGGCAAACTCAAATGAGTTGGCATCAACCTACAAAACACACAAGTGTTAGTAATCAAAAGCAAACATCAATACTCAAATGATGAAGCATCATCAATTATGGAACTTGGATGCTTAACCTGAAATCAAAGCTCACATATAAGCAACAAACCACTAGGTCAAAGCCTAGGGTCAAAGATGGAGAAAAAATTTAAAACATGAGCTGAAATTTAACACAAAGTAACTTCAACCACATATTGACATATTCCAAAAGGTCTCACATCAAAATCAATCACCAAGAGCATTTCATGATCAAGTGAAGTTCAAGGAAATTTCAAAGCTCATATGTGATCATCATGAATGGAAAAATCAAATCAAAATAGAAATGATTCAAATAAATCTGGAAAAAATCATGCACATTCAAGACATCTAACATGATCAACATACAAAAAATCAGAAGCATTGGAGATCATTTGACATAGAAATCAAGTGGCACAAGTTGGACATCAAAAGGTGTGACACAAATTGTCACACCAAGTTAGCACATGCATAAAACAACAATGGAGCATAGGAAAAATACCAAACCAAAACCAAAATGTCAAGCAATGTGTCTAGATTCAGCATGCAAAATTTCAAGTTCATTGGATAAGAAACAAGCATTTCACAACAAGATAAGCAAGGCAAGGTCACACATGCATACATGCTCACATAACCTAGCACCAAATAAATCCAGCCAAGCACAACTTTGGAAATTATGATGATAAAAAACTAGACAGAATAAGGAGCATTTTGCAAAAAATTGGGATCAATTTGGACGAGTTTTCAATTTTATATGATTTTATGAAGTTTGGAAAAAATTGAAATCAAAATATAAACTAGCATGGCAAAATATGGAGGGAAACATAAAAATGAATGGCAATTTGAAAAAAATCACTCGGTAGGACTCGAACCTTGCACACATTCAAATTTGCACGCTCAACATCAAAACGGTGCCGTTTTGGACTTAAACCCTAGCGCGCCCAGAAATTCGTAGCTAATCGAAGGATTCGTAGTAAAACCAAAGCAAATTCGCAGCAAGTTCTGGAAATGATGAAGTTCATAGGTTGAAGATGAAGATCATGATGATCTTCATGTGAATTTCCAGAAAATTCAAAAAGTGTCCAGAAATCACAAACAAGCACAGCATTCGAATCATCATTCCATGCACATTAAAGATCCATAAACAAATCATGTAAAAACCTCATAACAAGTTCAAATCGAAGAAAATCAAAATCAACATCAAACTTTCAATCAAGCATATCTTCATGTATAGTGCACCAAATTACACGATTCAAAGCTCAGATTCATCAGGACATCCAGATCTACAACAACATAGCAATGGATTTTAAAATTAAGAGATGCGAATTATGACCTCTTCAAGAACAGCAAACTTGAATCGTGTGCTATCAAGCTCAGCAAGGCCTCAAATCTTCTCTACAATGCTTAATGAAGTGATTGATGATGAATTTGAAGCTCCAGCATACACGAATCCAGCTAAATTTGCAAA
This sequence comes from Lathyrus oleraceus, assembly GCF_024323335.1. Classification (NCBI taxonomy): domain Eukaryota; kingdom Viridiplantae; phylum Streptophyta; class Magnoliopsida; order Fabales; family Fabaceae; genus Lathyrus; species Lathyrus oleraceus. Next base: position 44,082,162 of record NC_066584.1, on the reverse strand, counting down.
ATCCATGGAACCTTCAAGCTTCGAGTATGGCTCAATATGGCACGATTCCTTCCGATTCCACGTTCCAATCTCCTCAAAAATGCTTCAGGATCATGAATCAATCAATAGGAAAGGTTCTTGTGTGAAGAAATTGGAAAAAAATTTGAGAGAAAAAATTTGATGATTCTTGAAATTCAGATATGAAATCAATGTTAATGATGAATGCAGTTATGATTAACAATATATAGGTCCTGCTAATGATCCTCAAATCAAGTTTAAGCCAAATGCAAATGAGATTAGCAACTTATGAGATGTATGTACAAAAATGGTTTTTCACCTCATGCACTTCATGCATGCGTGAACAGTGCCAGAATAAGGCCCAAAATCACTTAAAATAAGTTCATGCACCCTTTGGAATTGGTTTTGTATGCATATGATTCACTAAAATGATTTTATGAAATTTCCTTCAAAAATCTTCATGAGTGAGCACATGATTATGCAAGTGGAATTCAAGCCATGTAATGAGATGTTTGGAAACTACAAGTCATGAGGAGAATATTGCAAAAAGAACCACTCATTTTGGAGCTTTGGTTGAAAAATTATGCTCATTTGAAGTCCCATACACACTTTGCCATGATTGGATCATATCTCCTCAACCACACATCATATGCTCATGATCTTGGACTTTTTGGAAATGGGAGAGAAAGATATACAACTTTCATGTTCAACAAAATTTCATTTGAAGCTTTTTTATGATGTAATATTGAGTTGAAGTTGGTCCAAAACCTTTCCTTTTTTGGAAATTCCAAATTATAGGTCACTTGCTATTTTGGGAAAGTTTTGACTGGACCTCAAATTCTTCAATGTGAGTGTTTGAAATGTCAAATGAGACTTGTTTGAACATGAATGAAGTATTTCTAGTCACTTCCCACCTCCAAATCCACAATTAACCTTGCAGTTGACTTTCTAGGTCTTCAGATGACTTGACAATGTTCTGATGAAATTCAATGCCTCTACCACTTGGGATTTTGCTTCAAAATGACATCATAACTCATATGAACTCTTGTGAATGATGGTGAGGTCCAAATCTCAAGAATGACCACCATCTATTGCTCAATGAATGCCTTTGATTGCCTTGACCTGTTAATGCTTCATCTGCAAGACAAAGGGTTAATGACATATTTTTGTACTTTTGGTTAGTGATAAAAAAGAAAAACAATGATATACAAATGCAAACATGCTTGGTGATCAAGAACCACTCTCAAGAAGATAACCCACCCACAGGGAAGGAAGCAAGGTGTCCAATGATCCTTGAGGCAATGCAATGATATGATATGATGCCATGAGGGATCTTAGGGATAAAATTGGGGTCTTACACCTTGCAGGGTGACAGTGTAAATGAAGTTGTTTATGCAGTTGAAGCTTTTGACATTCTGGCTGCCCCAAACATACAGTCCATTGAAAAACCACCTTCTTTAGAGCCTAAACCACTTCCTGAAGATTTATATTGTTCATCAAATGTTCAACTTGAGCAGGAACATAAGAAGGCAATTGGATGGACCTTGGTTGAGATTCTTGGTATTAGCTTATCAATGTGCATGAATCAGGTCTTACTTGAAGATGGAGCAAAAGTAGTGAGGCAAACCCAAAGGTGGTTTAACCCCTTGATCTTGCATGTTGTGAAAAATGAGATCTATATTGTACCAGAGGATAAAAAGAAGGCCACTTTCATTTGTCCATTTGATACTTTCACCTATCGAAGATTCTTCTTTGATCCTGGAATACAAGACAAATGTATTAATCAAAATTTCAAGATCAATTGACACTACCCAAAGCTACTCCATGAGAACCCGACTTTGGAAGAAGAGACTGTAGAAGAGCTCTCTTTGGGAAAGGATGCTTATGCAATCATTTATCCGTCTTGACTCCTCGGGTGTGTTCTTTCCTTTCTCTCACTCTTATTTTATATTTATGCTCTTTCATTGAGGATAATGTATATTTTAAGTGTGGGGGAAGGAACCATTTATTTGTTTTGTTTTCTTTGTTTTGTTTTCAATTTTTCTCTATTTTGATTTTTGTTTGCTTTCTTAAAAAAAATTGCATGATTTTTCCTTTGGTTTTTGAGTTACAATTATAAGCATTTTTCTTAGTTCTCTTGACTAAAGTCTTGTGGTGTAATGTGAAAAATTTGCTGTGCATTTTTAGTATGATAGGTAGGACTAAACTCTAAATTGTATATCATTTGTGATAGATCAATTAACCTTGTGAGATTTTGAGCCTTATATGGATAACATACAAAAATCCATCTCTATCTTTCTTGTGTGATTACACTCATGTTTATTAGTCTCTAGAACTTGAATTAACTCTTGTTGAAACTTTTTGTTTACTTATACACATTGATATGATAAAGCCAACTTGTTTTTGTTTATTTTTTTAGCCAGTTAGCCAAAAAGCCAACCCTGAAATAATTTCATCCCTTGTTTGAAACCCCCTTGAGCCTATTATCCTTTTTTTGTTTAAAACTGATTACAAGCCGAGAAGTGAAAAACAATGTTATCACCCTATTCAAAGGGTTGAAAGAGTCTTGTTTGGAATTGTGTGGAGTTGAATAAATATATTTGTAATAATTCGGAAGTTGGCAGAAAAAGAAAAGAAAAATAGAAAAAGAAAATAGAAAAGAAAAAAAATGAATGAAAAAAAATAGAAGGATGTCAACATACTCCTTATGAAAAAGAAAAAAAAGAATAAAAAAAGAAAGGAGAAGAGAAAACAATTGCTATATAGTTGTTGAAGTGAATGAAATCTTTTGTAAATTCAACTCCCGTAATTTCTTTCAAGTCTCTTTTATATCTTTGAATTTAGCCTAGTACCCCTTAGGATTTATCTCACCCCTACCTTGGCCACGTTACAACCAAATAAAAGTTATTTTGATATTTGTGTGTGTTGCGGTGGAAATAGGATATCAAACTATTAATTAGCTTGAATCACAATTCTTAATTCACAACCGCTCTTTGATTTATCCGAAGGAAAATGTCAAAAGAGGAAAAACCTATTCTTGCATCGTAAGCACAAGGCGGGGAGATACCTAGGTAAGGGGTTGTTTAAGCTTAGGGAAGGTACTAGCACCCTAAACTTCTGTAGTACTCTACAGGAACCTTTTGTTTATTGTATGTCTTTTTATTCTTATTATCTGTTTCGAATATGTACTGAGCTAAAGGATAAAGTGACCTAAAAGAGACCTAAGGGTTAGTCCTAAGTTTACTTGGCAAGACGTCGCATCTTGTGCCTACATATCCTGACGGGAATGGAATCAGAGTAATTGTAGTTCCCCTCGAAAGGGAGGCTAGAAACTTCTTGACTGTGGTCAAGGTTTCGATGGGGCATAAGCATTTCTTAAGGAAACGCTTACGTGGAGCGTTGAAACTCCTATTTCTACGTTGAGGCGTTGAATTGAAATTAGGGCTAAAATTAGGGATTCCACGGCGGGAAACCCTAAGGCAGAGTACGGCGACTCTTTGACCTAATGCTAGGGTAAAGGGCGTTTTCGTCCACGGCGGGACGCCTAGGCTATTGAGGTTTTGGAAACGATCAAGGGTTTGAAAAGGGTCAACATTTAGGGTTATTGACTCGGCGGTCACACTGCTAAACCTAATTCCTTCGGAGGGCAAGACGGTAAAAACATGCAAGCAACAAAATTATTACATGGCAGGCATAAAAAATATGAAAATAAAGCAAACAGTAAAGGAAAGCATCGCGACCACTCGCGTAAATTACAAATCCCCAAAAATGTGAAATAAAATAAACCGCGACCATGGCCTCGCATAAATTACATCCATGGAACAAAAACGAACAAATGAAATAGTAATGATAAACTGAAACAAACAAATTAACGGGGGTTAGACGAAAATGAAACGACTAAGTCAAAACTGAATTTTTGAGATTTTTCTTTGTTGAAAAGAAAAGTTATTATATATTTTTTTATATTTTTGATAAGGAAGGGTTATTTTAAAACTAATGCCTTTTTTCTATAAAAAATTGTTTTAATTTGAAAGTTTTTTTTTTATTAAGAAAAGAACTTATTTTTAACTTTTGTGGTAAATAAATAAAAACAAATTAATCTAAATATTAAAAAAAACTGTGCTATTATTATCCTTTTTTAAACGGTGGAGAATGATAAATACAAATTATAAATTATGTACCTATCTTTTAAAACAAATTAATTATAGACTATGAATAAAAACAAATTAATCTAAATAACAAAAACAAGCTTGATTATAAATTATGTACCTAGCTTTTTTTAACAAAGGAAATTTGGTACGTAAAAGTTATATATAAAAAAATCTTACTTAATAGCAATTATTAACATTACAAATTTTATTAATTAGAAGTTATTAGAAAACTTTTCAATTTACTATGTTAATAATTAGAAGTTATTAGAAAACTTACTTAATTAGAAGTTATTAGAAAACTTTTTATTTAAAACAATTACTAATACCAATTTACCAAAACCCAACAGACAAGATAAACGTGAAAAGAGAAAAGTCATTTGGCTTTGTGCTTGCTGCTAGGGTTTGTCAATCCTTTCTCTTTCTCTCCTTATACCGGCGGCGGCCATTGTTGCATGCTCCATGTTTCCTTCTTCTATCCTACACATCTTCTTCTTAAACCTGAAATGCACACATCAGAGCAAAACGATTTACGGTGATAAAATCCTACATGTACGCGTTTGTTATTGATGGCGTTTGTTGAGGTTCGTTAGCCGATGATGTTTTGCGACTGAGGCGTTGCTCGATGACGGTAATGGGTCCCGGTGGTAGTGGCAATCAGAAGGATCCACGGCCGCCACAAGTTCCCGACGTTGATCCGTTACGACGAGGCTTCGGTTCTGGCTTCCCCTCCTTCTCCCCGGATTTCGGATCCCTCCTAATATTTATATCCCCCTCGAATCCACTGTGGGCTTTGATTTTTCATGATTTCCGCTGAAGTTGTTGCTAGATTTGTTGAGGTATTTTCGGAACAGATTATTAATGAGTTTTTGACTGAACGGCTTTGTTATATTGTTGCTGTGCTTTTGGATCCGGATTTTATGTTTATTGATTTTATTTCGGATTTGCTGGCTGATATTGTTTTGGATTGTTGAACGGATCCAGTGGATTTGAAAACTTGTTAATTAAACCGGTTCGATGGACTGGCTTTCTGAACTGTTTTTCTGAACTAGTTTCTGAATTGGTTTTGTTTGAACTATTTCAGCTTGTTGGACTTTTTGTTGGAATTGTGTTTTTTCATAGGATGATTGGAGTTAAGGTCCCATTTGGGGCAAACCGTCCTCCTGAGAAAAATCACTTCTCAAACCGGCTTTTCAAATAAGCTCTTTTTTGTATAATCTCTTTTTGGCCAAGCAATCTCAAAATGCAGTTTTCCTCTCAAACCGGCTTTTCAAATAAGCTCTTTTTTGTATAATCTCTTTTTGGCCAAGCAATCTCAAAATGCAGTTTTCCTCTTCCTCTTTCGGTGCCTTTCGATAAGAACAAACATCTGCCCTGTTCTGGCCGAGGTCGCGAACGGGACATCCGTTTGATGATATCTCTGAGGGTGTCAAATTAACCGCTTCAATTTCCTTGTTTTGCTCATTTTGCAGGTTTGAAGATATGTCGGAAAAGTAGAAGAATCGGAGCGAATAGACATCGGACAATATAGTAACTTAAGAATTTTATGATTCCTTTTGTAGAAAATGTACTTATTATTTTTGTAATTTTATGTATTATTATTTTTGTGTAAAGAATTAATAAAAATTCCTTATTTTTGTGGAAAATTATTATTATGATTATGCAAAACAAAATGAAAACCACTACATATGCTGTTTGTTTAATGTTGGAAATAGAATTAAAATAAAACTATGAAATAAAGTTATATTTTTTTTAAAATGAAGTTATCTAAAATGAAATGAAAACTTAAAACGGGATTAGTTATTTTAAAATGAAATAAAACTTAAAATGAGATGATCTATTTTTTTAAAATGAAATGAAACATAAAATAGAATTAAATAAAATTAATTTAAAACAAAATGACGGTACAATGCAATATGGTTATCCGACTAACTTCGCTTCCGACACCATTTCCGATTAAAATCTCCCAACCAGATCAAACAAACCAAAGTTCCTGATTACAACTCAAAATTCAAACTTGACGGCCGGATGTAAACAAATGACCGTTTTGCCCTTCATAAGCTAAAGAGCGCACCACGCGATATTTCCTGCAAAAATCAACCAACTACAAGAACTTGTTAGTAATTAGTTAAATGCAAAAATGCAACAGAACGCGAGATGGTTCGACTAATCTTAGGGCAAAATTTGGGGTGTTACAGTTGCCCCTATTTAAATAACTTCGCCGAATGATTTGAGCGACGTAGGCTCGAGAAATCATGGTGAAAGGGATTTAAATATAGATAACCGAAAATTTTGCCCTTAGATGTGGCGATATGCACTGCTAGAGACAAAACGGAATAGAATAATCCTGACCATGCTATGATGCGTATGATGCGGATGATGGAATGATAAATGCAATGATACAGACGATACGACGACACAGGGGACAGACGCAATGAACGAACCACACTGGGGAATATGACGCACTGGGGAAACAGCGTGACACGGGGAATTCTAAAGATGATGGTCAACTGGTGCGAGCACGACCAACCGTCACTTTTAGAAAGGGAATGGTAAAACGGGATCCTCAATGGAGATGGCACCGATGGAACGGCCTCCGCTGGGGAATATCTGAGAGTAAATGATCAACAGGTTCAGGTGTGACCGGCTGATAGTCTAGGGTAAAAAAGTAGGATCGGCACGACTGTAGGATCGATTAACAAGATGCTGGGGCATTGAGCAAAGCATAACCTCCGAGCTTCTGGAAACTCTCCCTCGTGACAGGATCAAACGGAATTTTTAGGAATCCGTAGGAAATATACGGGGTAAAACCGGCTGTATGCCAAAATAAATGGACTTTAATAGGAAATGCCCTAATAAGCTTTCTCGAGAGAGAACTGCCACTTATCGTTGGAAGGGACTTATATGCCAAACTACATAAGCTTTCCAATGAAGAGGTTGTTGCTTATCTGTGGATAATAGATGAAAAATTGATTGATTGATGAGCTCCGCTGGAGGGAATTGTCACTCATCTGATAAATAAACCTCTTCATATCTAAGGTCGGCGCCCGGAATACGATTCAGATTCTTCTTTTACTAAAGGATAAAATGGACTTCTTCATACTTCAAGGTCGGCACCCTGAACATGATCCCGCTCCTTCTTTTACTAAAGGATAAAATGGTCCACGGCGGGAGGCCCAAGAATGAGTGCGGCGACTCAACGTCTTAAGGTTTGATGTAGGTGATACGCTCCTCGGCTGGGAACTGTCGCTTGTCTGCAAAGGATTGTAAATGATTTCCTTGAAAGATAGTGCAAAATAAATGCACGTCCAGGTAGGTTCAGTGACCGACGGGACCGAAGTTCGATCTAGAACTGGGCTAGAAAGACTCCATTGGGGAAATAACCTCAAATGGGGATTATCTTATCCTAACACGGAAAGATAACTGAAATAACCATCGTCCACGAGGGTTGAACTCTGTGGCGATTAGCTGGAAATAAATAGTATCTTATGCTTAGGCTGACGATCTACTTGGAGAGAGCGGACTAACCTAGTTACTCGGAGGTAACGACAAAGGATGACGATAAATAGCAAACATGCTAATGCGCATGCCAAAGTGTATACTACTGTGTATGTAAATGTGTATGAAAAAGTCATGCAATGAGTATGCCATGCTTAGGCTCATGCGTATGCTGACCAAACCGACGAGCGGAGGACCTAAGATGAAATAAGCATTTCGACGGGAATATTCGGGGACCTCTGCAATAGTACCCCTCTCAGGGGATAAGAAGAGCTGATGGGAGAACCGAATCTGGCTTCAAAATATAACTTCCCTGGGGAGAGAATATCATGACTTCCACTGGGGAGAATTCAACAGACATTCCTGGGGGAAGTATTCCTAAGGCAAGTAAGGCAATTCTACTGAAGAACAGATGATCCCATTGAGGATGGGCCTTCCAGAATAGATATCACTTGGAGGATACCGGGGATATCTCTGCAGTCTTGAGAGTCACTGGGGATTATCGAATGAATCACAAAAGTGTTGTCAACTTAAAATCTCGCTGGGGACTGTCTCTGGGAATATGATGGTAATGATCAAATGCTTATGCAACACCGAGACTTACCGGGGAGCGAAGAGATCCTTCACAAATTTCCATGAGTCAAAGTAAATTTCGTTTCCAAATGTATTTCTGAGAAAATTATTTTGGTTTTGAAAACACTTTTCACGTTCAAATTTTACTAACAAAAGCAAATTGCATAACAAAATAAAACGGAGATAATGTGAACAAGGAAACTGAACAGCAAAAGGTCCATTTTATTGAAGAATGGTAACTTGCTAAAGGCATAGCTCCATGGAAAATTACAATTTTAAATTGGCAATATGGGAAAGGTTACATTGAATCCAACGACCTACTATCCCTAATGACTAAGACTACCCAAAACCTTGCTCATGAAGAGAGTGATTGGATTTGAAGTGGACTTCTGTAAATGTATCTGCGATGTTTGGTGTCGTCCGATGCAGTGAAATACCATGTCCCTAACTTTTGCCTGAACTACCCTTTCGGGTTTTCAATCCACCGGGACGCTCATTTTTGCCTAAGTCGCCCTTTCGGGTTTTCAACTTAGCGAGCCATAGTATTTTTTTTATTTTCTTTAGGCATAATATTTTTGGACTGCATCGGAGTTCACAGGATGTGCGAGCTCTTCTCCATCCATTGTTGTAAGAATTAGCGATCCTCCGGAGAAGACTGTCTTAACAACAAATGGACCGTCGTAATTGGGCATCCACTTCCCGCGCATGTCCTTGTGAACTGGCAAGATCTTCTTGAGTACAAGTTCTCCTTGTTGAAACTCACAGATTCAGACTTTCTTGTCGAAGGCTCTCTTCATCCGTTTCTGGTATAGCTGACCATGGCACATAGCCGTCAAACGCTTCTCGTCGATGAGGTTTAGCTGGTCGAACCTGTCTTGAACCCACTCGGCTTCATCTAGCTTGGCTTCCCTCAATACCCTTAAGGAAGGTAGCTCAACTTCAATGGGGAGGACGACATCCATTCCATATACTAGTGAGAAAGGTGTTACCCCTGTTGAAGTTCGAACAGTAGTTCTGTATCCATACAAAGCGAATGGTAACATCTCATGCCAATCCTTGTAAGTCTTAACCATCTTTTGTAGGATCTTTTTGATGTTCTTGTTCTCAGCTTCAACAGCTTCATTCATCTTAGGACGGTATGGAGAAGAATTATGATGTGCAATCTTGAAGGTATCACACAACTCCTTCATAGTCTTATTGTTCAAATTGGTACCATTGTCAGTTATGATCCGACTTGGAACTCCATAACGACAAATAATTTCTTTCCTGATGAAGCGGACAACCACCTGTTTGGTCACATTGGCGTAGGAAGCAGCTTCTACCCACTTGGTGAAATAGTCAATAGCAACTAGGATGAACCGGTGACCATTGGAAGCTTTTGGCTCAATTGCCCCAATCATGTCAATGCCCCACATGGAGAAAGGCCACGGTGAAGTTAGAACGTTCAACGGTGCAGGAGGAACATGCATTTTGTCAGCGTAGATTTGGCACTTGGGACACTTCCGGGCGTATTGGATACAGTCAGACTCCATCGTTAACCAGTAATATCCAGCTCTTAACATCTTTTTAGACATCGCATAACCATTGGCATGAGTCCCGAAGGTTCCCTCATGAATCTCCTGAAGTAACATGTCTGCTTCATGCTTGTCAACACATCTGAGCAAAACCATGTCGTAACTTCTTTTGTATAACACACCATTGCTGATGAAGAAACGGGATGCCAGTCTTCTCAATGTCTTCTTGTCAAGACAGGAAGCACCCTCGGGATACTCCTGTTTGAGCACATAATTCTTAATATCATGAAACCAGGGCTTTTCATCCACCTCATTTTCTTCGACCACCTGACAGTACGCGGGCTCGGTCCTGCGTTCAATTCGAATGAGAGGTGCTTCATTGACCAATTTGACCTTCCACATGGATGCTAACATGGCTAAAGCATCAGCCACATGATTCTCAGATCTCGGAACATGTTCGAACTTGATCTCGTCAAAATACTTAATCAACTCGATGATGTAGGCTCTATAAGGGATTAAATTCTCGTGCTTCGTCTCCCATTTACCCTTTACTTGATAAATAACCAAGGCTGAATCTCCACTTACCTTGAGAAGTTTGATTCGGAGGTCGATAGCTGCTTCAAGGCCAAGAATGCATGCTTCATACTCTGCGACATTGTTTGTACATTCAAAGTCTAACCTTGCTGTAAAAGGGGTGAACCCACCTTTCGGATTCATCAGAACTGCGCCTATACCATGCCTACTGTAATTTGAAGAACCATCAAACATCATCCTCCACCAGAGACCCGGTTCCGGACCTTCCTCAGGACCTGGCTCTTCATAATCTCTCTTTATCAATAGGATGTCTTCATCAGGAAAGTCGATCTTGAGAGGCTCATAATCTTCTACGGGCTGATCTGCCAGATAATCTGATAAAATACTTCCTTTGATAGCTTTCTGCGGTACGTACTGGATGTCATATTCCGATAGCAACATGTGCCAACGGGCAAGCCTCCCCGTCTGAGCCGGCTTTTCGAAAATGTAATTTATTGGATCCATCTTCGAAATCAATAATGTGGTATGACAAATCATGTACTGCCGGAGACGTCTAGCAGCCCATGCTAGCGCACAACAAGTCTTCTCCAAGAGTGAATATCTGTTTTCACAATCAGTGAACTTCTTACTTAGATAGTATATGGCATGTTCCTTCCTTCCAGTCTCATCATGTTGCCCAAGTACGCAACCCATAGACTTCTCAAGAACGGTAAGGTACATGAACAATGGTCTTCCAGGAATATGAGGGATTAAGATAGGAGGCTCTTGCAAGTAATCCTTGATCTTTTCAAACGCCCGCTGACAGTCAGGATTCCAATCAATAGTCTGGCCTTTGCATAGCAACTTGAAGATCGGTTCACAAGTAGCAGTCAAATTAGAGATAAACCTGGAAATATAGTTTAAACGCCCCAGAAAACATCTGACTTGTGTTTCAGTCTGCGGAGCTGGCATGTCTCGAATGGCTCGGACTTTATCAGGGTCTACTTCAATTCCTCGCTGACTGACAATAAAACCAAGTAGTTTTCCAGATCGAATACCAAAGGTACACTTAGCGGGATTCAGCTTCAACTGGTACTTTCTGAGTCGTTCAAATAACTTTATCAAATGATCCAAATGGTCCTTTTCGTTTCGAGATTTGGCGATCATATCATCCACATAAACTTCAATTTCTTTGTGCATCATGTCATGGAAGAGGGCAGTCATGGCCCGCTGATAGGTTGCCCCTGCGTTCTTCAAACCGAAAGGCATAACTTTGTAGCAGAAGGTCCCCCAAGGGGTAATAAATGTAGTCTTTTCTCGGTCGGCTGGATCCATCTTGATCTGATTATAACCGGAGAAACCATCCATAAATGAGAAAACCGCAAAACTAGCTGTATTGTCGACAAGGGTATCAATATGAGGCAATGGGAAATCGTCTTTTGGACTAGCTTTGTTCAGATCCCTGTAGTCTACGCACATTCTGACCTTACCGTCCTTTTTGGGCACTGGAACAATGTTGGCAACCTAATCAGGATACTTTGCAACTACAAGGAAACCCGCATCCAACTGTTTCTTAACCTCATCTCGAATCTTCAAAGCCATGTCAGGTCTCGTTCTTCGAAGTTTCTGTTTGACATGAGGACATTCTGGCTTAAGCGGTAGTTTGTGAACTACAATATCTGTGTCTAAACCTGGCATATCTTGATACGACCATGCAAACACATCAACGTATTCCTTCAAAAGCTTTATCAACCCCTGCTTGATCTCAGCCCCAAGCATTGTACCAACCTTGACCTCTTTCTTGTCCTCGTCTGTGCCAAGATTAACCAAATCTACCTGCTCCTTATCTGGTTGAAGTTCCGTGTACTCGTACTCGACCAACTTTGTCAGTTCAGTGGGTACTTCAGAATCTTCCTCACCCTCATCTTCAGCTTGATAAATGGGTGAATCCCAATCAGGAGAGACAATATCGTCATTGGATTCAACAAGGTTTGTAATGTCACTGCATGTTGAAAGGCTTATTTTATTAAATGTTTAATGAAAATGAGAGAAGTGAAAATGTATTTTAGTTTGTTTTTGAAAAGATTGCCAATTTCATTTTTAAAGGTGAGAAAAAAAAAACAAAAACAAAAAAAAAAAACAAAAAAAACAAAAAACCAGTGGAACAACTTGGAACAGAACAAAATGCATTTATTAATAATTGTTTGAAATGAAAGGTGGCCCTACAACGCGATCCAATAGCATGGGGCAGAGCTAATGGATTTGAAAACACAAATGAAAAATTAAATTACTTTGACACTGGAAAAATAACAGGAATCTCTATAGCCTCCCAGTTGCTCAATGTTGCACTACTCTTGAACACCAGGTTGCTTAAATCGTCATCTTCATTACCATCGCTGACGGCATTAACTTGAAAACCTCCACTGATAAACACTTCTTGGTAAATCTTCGGACGCCCTTCGACATTTGTAGAAGCTTTATCATGAGTTGGTCTGTAACCCAACCCGTGGCGATCAGTTTTGGTCTTGACGTTGATTATCTCTCCCCAACCTTCAGGAATGCCCCTGTCAATTGTTGATCTGGTACTCTTTAAGGATGAAAAAGATGGATTACTCTGGCCTTCCACAGTCTCTTCGACCTCCACTAACACAGCATTGGCGATCTCAAGTGCTTGGAAAGAAGTTTCCAACGCGTCTTCATCGACCTCAATATAACGGAACGAAGATAAATTACTTACCATTAAATCCTCCTCACCGTGAATAATCACCAGCTTATCATCAACTACAAACTTCATCTTTTGGTGCAAGGTAGAAGTCACAGCCCCAGCAGCATGGATCCAAGGTCTTCCAAGTAGACAACTGTAATTGGGATTGATATCCATGACTTGGAAAGTGATATTGAAAACATGCGGACCAATCAGAATTGGAAGTTCCACTTCTCCAATCAAAGCTCTACGAGAACCATCAAACGCCTTGACAATCAAAGAAGTAGGCTTCACCATAGTTTCTTTGTAAGCCAACTTACTAAGATATCTCTTGGGTAGGACGTTCAAAGATGTACCGGTATCCACAAGCACCCTGGCTAAATTATCCTCTTGACACTTCGCTGATATGTGCAAAGCACGGTTGTGATTCGGGCCCTCTTTCGGTAGCTCTTCATTGCTGAAGCTAAGAGTATTACATGCGGTAATATTGGCGATCACACTATCAAACTGACCGGTAGTAATATCTTGAGCGACATGACTTTGCGTCAATACTTTCTGCAAAGCAGCCCTATGAGCGGGTGAATTCAATAACAGAGACAGGATAGAGATCTTCGAAGGGGTCTGATGAAGCTGATCAACGACTTTGTAATCACTCTTCCTGATGATCCTTAAGAATTCAGCATCTGCATCATTAGTAACAACCTCTTTATTTTTATCTCTGGCAGGCCCAACAGTGTTAGTAGTTGTCTCTCTAGGTGGAGCCTCATCAAAACGGGGAGTGTACACGCGACCACTGCGAGTCATCCTGCTTGCCCTATCTATGTTAGTCACACTTTCACCATCAACCTTCACTTCTTCTCTTGGAATGACCTTCCCAGATTCTTTGTCAATCGCGGTTACACCATACTTCCAAGGTACTGCTTTGGGATCACTGAATGGAAATGGACTCGGTTTTTGGATAATCAACGGTTTAGGCTGGTCCACTGTTGGAGTAACAGGAGTCGGTATACTGAACACTGGCATGACAGAATTTGGTGCTGGCAGATTAAACACTGGTATCCTACCCCTTGATTCTGGAAAGTTAAAGGTAGGCTCAATTGCGGCTACTTCTTTCGCCTGGTTAACTACTTGCAAAAAACCATCATCAATCAATCTCTGAACGTCTTTCCGAACCATAACACAACCCTTATCACATCCCTTACAACTCGTACAACCGATATGGGAAATAGATACTAGGCCTGCTTTAAACAGCTTTGAATGGAATTCCTTGAGCGGAGTCTTAATCTGAGCTACATCGAGGATAGAATTCTCTTCAGACGAAGCATCAATGGCATTAACAGCCCCATGGTCAGGCAAATGGTTACTTTTGACATTGGGCGGCGGATCGTTGAATGACAGAATCTTCTTTTCCATCAGATCCCTCACAAGGTTTTTCAAAGCATAACAGTTCTCCAAGTCGTGACCTGGCGCACCCTCATGAAATAAACAATGAGCGGCGGCGTTGTAGTTGGCTGGCAAAGGATTCGGAGGCGGTCCCAAAGCTCGAGTAGTGACCAAACCGCGTTGCACTAAGTAAGGATACAACTCGGTGAACGTCATCGGAATCGGTGGACAAGTCTTGTATAGTCTCCTTGGAGCATTCTGGCGAGGCGCCTGGTTCCTCGGTTGTTGACTCGCCTGAGCGTTGGATGCTTGTTGATAATTCGGAGGAGGATAAACCGGAGGCGGATAACCAGGAACCTGTTGCATGGGCTGATAAACGGGCGCTTGTGGAGCTTGTTGGTTAAAAGATGGTGCAACAGCAGCCACGTATGGCGGTGATGCATACTGAACCGGGTATCCCTGTGGTTGGGCATAATGTGGCGGATATTGATACTGCCTATTCCTTCTCCTATCTGAAGACACAGCATGAGTCTCTCCTTCCTTCTTTCTCTGAGGATTGACGGAAGTCTTCTTAGCTTGGTCCTTCGAACTTGTACTGCTAGACCCACTGGACATCTTTCCACTCTTCATAGCTAATTCAACCTTTACTCCAACAGCAACAATATCAGTGAAATTCGTGGTTACACTACCCACCATCCTTTCATAGAACTCAGGACGAACGGTGTCAACAAACCAGTCAGCTAATTCTTTATCAGTCAATGGAGGTTCAACCTGGGAAGCAATTTCCCTCCATCGCTGGGCGTATTCCTTAAAGGTTTCAGAATTTTTCTGCGTCATACTCAAAAGTTGTCTCCTGTCAGGAGCCAAGTCCATGTTGTACTTATAGTGCTTAATGAAAGCGTCAGACAAATCTTGAAAAGACTTGATGCGAGATTGGTCCAATGTTAAATACCACTTCGACGAGGCACCTTTCAGACTGTCTTGAAAACAGTGGATCATCAACTTGTCATTTTCCACATGGGCAGCCATCCTACGGTAGTACATTATCAAATGGCTTTTCGGACATGTAGTCCCTTCATAGCAGTCAAAGTTCGGAGTCTTGAACTTTGGCGGAATAACTAAACCGGAAACCAAACAGAATACTCTAGCAGCAGCACCAAAGATCTGGTCTCCTTCCATCTTTCTTAATCTTTTATCAATGGTAACAACCTCCTCGCGAAGCCTATCACGCGGCTGGTAACCTTCATCATTATCATCCAGAATTTCATAAACAGGCTCATTAAGATAAGGTTGCACCCGAGTATGGACATTAGCTTGTGTGAAGGTAGGGACCACCTTTGGAGGCTCGGGAACCAAAGGCACAGTCTGTTGAACGTTTTGTATAACCGGCATGGCTTGTTGACCACTTTGTGCAACCGACATAGTTTGTTGAACTGACGTAACAACAGGCGGATGTATGAAACTCTGCGAAAGACCATAAGGAAACGGGTTCTCAACTGAAACAACCGGAGGATCTACGGCAGCGGTAGTGTTGATCTCAGAAACCACAGTAGGCTGAGTATCCATCTTTGCATTGATAACCTGAAGTAGTTCCATAATTGTTCCTACATTCCCTCGAAGGTCTGCTAGCTCGTTGTTAACGCGATCCATCTCTTGAGCGTGCTCTTCCATCCTTCTTCGAGCTTGAGCTCTAGTGTTGTATCGATTCAGGGTGACAAAACTGTACGCGAGAGAACCGAGTATGAGACAACCGGGAGACACATGAAATGCAAAATGTGATGCAACATGCGAATGAAAGATTTCATGGAATTCAAGCCTTTACGAACATCGCGGAATACCACTGGGATCTTTATTTATTAATTTGAAAATGGATTACAAATAAATATTCTTAAAAAATCTTAACAAGAAAAAAAAAAGCTAAATAAAAGCTACGAAAGCCCTAAGGAAGCGTAGTCCACGACTTCAACGAGTAGGCGGAGAGTCGGAGGAAAATAAATCCTCGTAGATTCTTCTCTTTTTGTAGGAAAGCACTTCTTCATTCTTCGCCTGCAGCTGCTTTTGTAGCTCTTCATTCTCACTGACGATAACCTGATATTTATTTTTCCACGTTTCTGCCTCATGTTGTGCTCTCTTCAAAGCGAATTTCCAACTTTTCAGCTTCGGACATGAATACTAAAACAGGTTCTCTTCTCGGAGGTAAAGGATCTTGGCGAGGATAAGGCATCTTCAGCTTGATGGCTCTTTCCCGGACCCAACGAAGATAAGGTTCCATGGACACACAATTCGGCTTTCCCAAACTTTCTTTGCCCTTCTTGTGCAAATGACGCCAAGGGGATACAATCTGATCTTGAAGTTCTTTGTCACCCTTAAAGAAGATTTTCTCCACATGAACACTTTTAGGCGGTTCTTTCAAGGGATACCCTAACTGTCGGCGAGCTAGGACTGGATTGTAGCTGATTCCTCCACTAAAACCAAGTAAAGGTACGTTGGCAAAGTCTCCACAGTTGTCAATAATTAGTATTCCATCATACACACGATTATACCAAACGATGTCCGAGTGTGTCAGCGCCATGACCCTTGGTGACCAAAATCCCTTATCAAGACTCAAAAAAGACTTGGGCAAGTGCGAAATAAACCACTTGTATAATAAAGGCACGCAACAGGTGATCATTCCTCCACCATGAAAATTCCGGAGATGTATGGAATGATAAGTGTTACCCAATAACGTTGGTACTGGATTGTTCTTCATGAATATTTTGATGGCGTTAATGTCAACGAATCCTTCAAAACTTGGGAAGAGTAGCATTCCATAAATAAGCAAAGCAAGGATTGTCTCAAAGGTAGGCATGCTTAAATGATCGGCATAATATTGGGCTTTCTTGATTAAGAAATGCGTAGGTAACCCTACAGTTCCGCCTTTGGTGATCATGTTGCCTTTGATGTCGGACACCTTTAAGCATATGGCTTTAGCAATGTCTTCCTCTTTAGGGTCCTTCTCTAAGAAAGGGAATGGAGACTTATCCACAATAGGTAACCCCACCAACTGAGAGTACTCTTCTAAGGTAGGTAATAGCTGATAATCTGGGAACGTGAAACAATGGTAATCCGGATCATAGAACTGTAGTAACGTAGAAAGAAGTCCATCCTTCACTTGGATTCTCAATAAGGATAATAGCCTTCCGTACTTGTCCTTGAACCCCTCTTGATCTTCAACCAAAGCTCCTAGCTTCCTTAGGTCATCCAACTTAAAATTCTTAAAAGAGTATTTCAAGGTGTTTCTCTTATTGTAATCCATGGTAGCCTGCGATGTTCATAAATAAAGTTTGAATTCCATGAGATGTAATGCAATGCGATGTTTTATGGATGTAATGCACATAAACACACAAAGTCCTAGGTTAAAGGTATATGAGCGGAAGTCAAGGTCTACCCATCCCACAGAGGTATGTACTATAGGGTTAATTGTACCTGCGGAACAAGGGTTCTAAATCGGTGCCCAAAGTCATCAGTCCATCTTTCGGATATTATCAATTTCCCAATTGACTCGGTGGTTAATAATATTCTCAAGAGAACCTCTTTTGAGTGTGGTATCGCGTAGCAACTATTTTGGGATTACTCCCTCATAGTCCCCGTACTACGTCCTATATAAGGCCAAAGTGGTGTTAAGGTAACTACGGTCCCCAGTGTCATAGGCTCCCATCGAAGATAGTAAGTGTCTTCACGATTACTCGTTCAACAGAACTACCTTTCAAAAGGGCCTCAACTGAGCGGTGATTCTCAAGTCGGCTTGGTCGGGATTCAACTCCCTATAAGCTTCGTTGAATCTATCACCTCCTATAATAAGTTCACTCAAATCCGGGTGTAGGACTTATCTCACAACAAAGATACCCCCCATAATACACAATAATATATACAGATAATTAATAGTATAAAATATCATACAATACACAAAATAGGGGCAACCCTTAATTATGTTGGTCCCCAGTGGAGTCGCCATTTTCTGTTGCGGTGGAAATAGGATATCAAACTATTAATTAGCTTGAATCACAATTCTTAATTCACAACCGCTCTTTGATTTATCCGAAGGAAAAGGTCAAAAGAGGAAAAACCTATTCTTGCATCGTAAGCACAAGGCGGGGAGATACCTAGGTAAGGGGTTGTTTAAGCTTAGGGAAGGTACTAGCACCCTAAACTTCTGTAGTACTCTACAGGAACCTTTTGTTTATTGTATGTCTTTTTATTCTTATTATCTGTTTGGAATATGTATTGAGCTAAAGGATAAAGTGACCTAAAAGAGACCTAAGGGTTAGTCCTAAGTTTACTCGGCAAGACGTCGCATCTTGTGCCTACATATCCTGACGGGAATGGAATCAGAGTAATTGTAGTTCCCCTCGAAATGGAGGCTAGAAACTTCTTGACTGTGGTCAAGGTTTCGATGGGGCATAAGCATTTCTTAAGGAAACGCTTACGTGGAGCGTTGAAACTCCTATTTCTACGTTGAGGCGTTGAATTGAAATTAGGGCTAAAATTAGGGATTCCACGGCGGGAAACCCTAAGGCAGAGTACGACGACTCTTTGACCTAATGCTAGGGTAAAGGGCGTTTTCGTCCACGGCGGGACGCCTAGGCTATTGAGGTTTTGGAAACGGTCAAGGGTTTGAAAAGGGTCAACATTTAGGGTTATTGACTCGGCGGTCACACTGCTAAACCTAATTCCTTCGGAGGGCAAGACGGTAAAAACATGCAAGCAACAAAATTATTACATGGCAGGCATAAAAAATATGAAAATAAAGCAAACAGTAAAGGAAAGCATCGCGACCACTCGCGTAAATTACAAATCCCCAAAAATGTGAAATAAAATAAACCGCGACCATGGCCTCGCATAAATTACATCCATGGAACAAAAACGAACAAATGAAATAGTAATGATAAACTGAAACAAACAAATTAACGGGGGTTAAACGAAAATGAAACGACTAAGTCAAAACTGAATTTTTGAGATTTTTCTTTGTTGAAAAGAAAAGTTATTATATATTTTTTTATTTTTGATAAGGAAGGGTTATTTTAAAACTAATGCCTTTTTTCTATAAAAAATTGTTTTAATTTGAAAGGTTTTTTTTTTATTAAGAAAAGAACTTATTTTTAACTTTTGTGGTAAATAAATAAAACAAATTAATCTAAATATTAAAAAAAGTGTGCTATTATTATCCTTTTTTAAACGGTGGAGAATGATAAATACAAATTATAAATTATGTACCTATCTTTTAAAACAAATTAATTATAGACTATGAATAAAAACAAATTAATCTAAATAACAAAAACAAGCTTGATTATAAATTATGTACCTAGCTTTTTTTAACAAAGGAAATTTGGTACGTAAAAGTTATATATAAAAAAATCTTACTTAATAGCAATTATTAACATTACAAATTTTATTAATTAGAAGTTATTAGAAAACTTTTCAATTTACTATGTTAATAATTAGAAGTTATTAGAAAACTTACTTAATTAGAAGTTATTAGAAAACTTTTTATTTAAAACAATTACTAATACCAATTTACCAAAACCCAACAGACAAGATAAACGTGAAAAGAGAAAAGTCATTTGGCTTTGTGCTTGCTGCTAGGGTTTGTCAATCCTTTCTCTTTCTCTCCTTATACCGGCGGCGACCATTGTTGCATGCTCCATGTTTCCTTCTTCTATCCTACACATCTTCTTCTTAAACATGCACACATCAGAGCAAAACGATTTACGGTGATAAAATCCTACTTGTACGCGTTTGTTATTGACGGCGTTTGTTGAGGTTCGTTAGCCGATGATGTTTTGCGACTGAGGCGTTGCTCGATGACGGTAATGGGTCCCGGTGGTAGTGGCAATCAGAAGGATCCACAGCCGCCACAAGTTCCCGACGTTGATCCGTTACGACGAGGCTTCGGTTCTGGCTTCCCCTCCTTCTCCCCGGATTTCGGATCCCTCCTAATATTTATATCCCCTCGAATCCACTGTGGGCTTTGATTTTTCATGATTTCCGCTGAAGTTGTTGCTAGATTTGTTGAGGTATTTTCGGAACAGATTATTAATGAGTTTTTGACTGAACGACTTTGTTATAATTTGGAGGCAAACCGTCCTCCTGAGATTGTTAAGGTCCCATTTGGGGCAAACCGTCCTCCTGAGAAAAATCACTTCTCAAACCGGCTTTTCAAATAAGCTCTTTTTTGTATAATCTCTTTTTGGCCAAGCAATCTCAAAATGCAGTTTTCCTCTCAAACCGGCTTTTCAAATAAGCTCTTTTTTGTATAATCTCTTTTTGGCCAAGCAATCTCAAAATGCAGTTTTCCTCTTCCTCTTTCGGTGCCTTTCGATAAGAACAAACATCTGCCCTGTTCTGGCCGAGGTCGCGAACGGGACATCCGATGATGATATCTCTGAGGGTGTCAAATTAACCGCTTCAATTTCCTTGTTTTGCTCATTTTGCAGATTTGAAGATATGTTGGAAAAGTCGGAGAATCGGAGCGAATAGACATCGAACAGTATAGTAACTTAAGAATTTTATGATTCCTTTTGTAGAAAATGTACTTATTATTTTTGTAATTTTATGTATTATTATTTTTTTGTAAAGAATTAATAAAAATTCCTTATTTTTGTGGAAAATTATTATTATGATTATGCAAAACAAAATGAAAACCACTGCATATGCTGTTTGTTTAATGTTGGAAATAGAATTAAAATAAAACTATGAAATAAAGTTATATTTCCTGCAAAAATCAACCAACTACAAGAACTTGTTAGTAATTAGTTAAATGTAAAAATGCAACAGAACGCGAGATGGTTCGACTAATCTTAGGGCAAAATTTGGGGTGTTATAGTGTGTATGTATTTCAATTGTGGATGTTAGATTGTTTTCAAGTTTATGGTAGTACTAACTTTCATGTTGTGCTTTGAGTGTAAACAGTTAATCTAAACACTTAGAGTTGAGTGAATTTTATCTTGTGAGGATCTTACTGTTGTTGATGTACTCTTTGGTAATCTATTTTCCTATCTGCTTTGAATGTTACAAAAAGTTGCTTACTAACACCATATTCTAGAAACTTAGACTTAGAATTTTGTTTGTATCTTATATCTTGAAAGCTTTTGGAAGTGCATGCTCTGTTTTCTTTCCTTTTGTTTTGAAATTGTAATTTTGCTCGGAGTGCAAAAGTTCAAGTGTGGGGGAATTTGATCAGTGCATTTTGATGTATATTCTTCTATAATTTTCCTTAGACATTTCTATATTTTATTCTATTATTTTTACTATTTTAGTGTGTTTTTACATTTAAGTTTATTTTTACTTTTATTTTATTTTCGTACTTTATTTTCAGCATAAATAGTTATTTCATACCATGTTACTATGCAGATCATAACTTGAGCTACGAGGATCGGATTAATGAGTTCTAATATGTGTTGGAAAGCTGAGAGGATAAGCTAAAAGTTTCATGATGAAGTCAAAAGTTGATTCTAAGTGAAGGAGGGTCGAATAATTCGTTGAAGTTCCAGACTTAATTAAAATAGTTAGTTTGGGCTAGTTTTTGTTATTTTCTGGTCGGATTCTAATATGGGCCCGAATTTACCTTTTATTATATTAGGTCTTTCACTACTATAGAAATCCTAATTCTGAATTTTGATGATACAATATTGTTTAGAAGATTTCATGGAGAGCTAATTCCCAAAGAGTTGATATGTTGTATCGAATTCCACTTTGAGGTTTTTATTAATTTCAATTTAATTTCAATTTCTTTTCAATTCTTCCTATAAACTCGTTTGCTTAATTCGATTACTTTCGTTTGCTTAATTCGATTGTTTCTTATAGGATAGAGTTGATTAAATTTGATTGTTTGTATGATTCTTAACTATAATCACGTTAGCGTAACTTTTTCGTTATCGTGTTTGATTAAGTCGCGTTTGCTTAATTCACGTCTGCTTAAATCCGTTTGCTTAATTCGGAAATTAGGAACATACATCATATAATACCAATTTGCGCTTGTCAGTGGATATTGTAATCGAATGAGATTGAATCCATTAGGGAATTGAAATTATAAGAATCGATGATAAGTCGGAAATCGATACAATAGATTAACTTATTTATCAATTTTGCTTTTACCTTTAATCATCTTCGATTTAAGTTTTGAATCTTAAAAACCCTTTCTTTCTATTCGTTTGATTATAACATTCAAGAGTCCTTGTGATACGATATTCGAGTGTCGTTTCCGTTTTACTACACTTTTAAACTCGTTTTTAACCCCTGTGCGATAGCGGATCACCTGGCATATAGGGTGTAACCATTTTGTGATTCTTGAATAATAGTCATGATTACACTGCATTGGAATGTATATATAGATTCCTTTTGATGACCTGCTATAGCAGGTAATGCGTAGGACTGACTGACACATGTCAGTCAGTTTGTTATAGTTAGTTAGGCTTGTTATAACTGTTTCTAACTGTGTTAGAGAGTTAGTTGCAGTTAGTTATAGGGCTATGCTATTTTGGATATTGTGTTTTCTTCTTGAGTGTTACGTAGGTATGCTATATTGTAAGTTGAGGTTACTTTGTATATCATGTTGCATGCAAAATATACGAAGGGAGAATTCATTTAAGTAAATTCATGAAGCTTTAATTGTTTTTTGGAATGGAGTTTTTATAAAAAAATAAATTAAGATTATTTATTTTAGCATATCTAGAAGTTATGTACTGTCTTCATGTGATTTGTATCTCAGTTCTGTAGATGACAAATTAGAGATAAAGTGGTTAACTGTTTTGTTTTCAGGAAGAATAAAAAGGAAAGGATTATGCTTTGTGGAACTCAATAGATATGAGTTTGGAATATTTTCATTAAAATTGGAAAGATAAAGGTGGCACTCGAAAGGGCTCCATACAATTTTGATAGTATCCATTTTATCATCAGAAAAAACTTTAAATTTGATCAAATTATGTAACTTCGCATCTAAATTGTCATGTATTTATTTGTAAAAGTTTACAGTTGAACCTTCATAGTTTAGAGAGTTGTTTAGTAGAATCAACCAAAACACGCATGGTGATTTATTTGGAAAAATCATTTGTGATCTTTCTTTTAACTTTAGTTTTGTTGAGTATGAAAAAATCTGACTTTGGGTGAAATATTTCAATTCATGTGCCGAAATAATCTCTAGAAATACCTTGATTTTAGATATTGAAAGAAAAAAAAAGGACCAAGTTTAAAGAAATCATGGGAAGGATTTTGATTAAAATTTGTCTAATATCGAATATTTGGACAATGTCTATTAGTGAGGGTTATATTTGTTTAACAATTCATTTTCTTGATGAAAATTGAAAGTTAGTTAGTCGTGTTCTTAACTTTTTTCGAATGAAACATGTATTGCGTTGAAACAGAGTTGTCATAAGTTTTGGGGTCCTAAATAGGTTAGTTACAATTTAATCATAAAAAAATAAATATAGTCCCTATTTAATTACGATTTAACCTAATAAATATTTTTTGAGATCCTATTCAATTATAAGTTAACTATGAAAATTTTGAGGTCTTATGCGGTAGACCGTCTTTCACGCCCTCAAAGACGGTTTTGTATTGGAAGCCACTTTATTTGACTGTTAGGACCGTCTTTGAAGACGTGCAAAGCGGACTACCGCACAAAACTTTAAAATTTTCATAGTTAAACTATAGATAAACAGGACCTTATAAAATATTTTTCAGATTAACCGTGATTAAATAGTGCTTCTATTTATTTTTCTTATATTAAACTGTGATTAACCTATATAGAGCCTTCAAAATCTTGAGACAACTTTGTTGACTATCAATGGAGAATATATAAGAAAATATTTACCATTACTTTGGATAAAATGACAACATGCAAGACCATTTAAAAACTCATCTTCAAATGCAAGACAATTTGATGTGTGATCGTGAATTTTTTTCATATCCGATGTGGGGGTTTAAAAGTTGCTAGGAAAGTCCCCCATAAAATTAGTGAGAGTATAAACATGTTATAGGATTCGATGGAAGAATGTTTAAGTTTAAACAATATGTTGATGATGCAGGATAAGTGTTAACGGTGGTTTACGATTTAACGTATTTATTAAATGAAATAACATATATTTAATGTTTGAAAGTGTCTTGCAATATAGAAAAAAAATGAGTTTTAAAAGATGAAAGATATGAGCTATAAACATTATTCATCTAATGGGGAATGAGATAATTTTAGAGTTTTTAGAACCGTTTTATGATATTACCAATTTGATTTTAGGTTTATCTTATATAATTGTAAATATGAATTTCATGCAAATGTGAAAATTTTAGTGTATTTTAGAGAAAAAAAATCAAAAAAGAATTGATAAGATGATTGCATGGATTTTTTAAAATTTGAATAGTAGTAATACTTTATTTTATTTTTTTTCTTATTTGTTCATTTTTATGATATATTGTTGTCATTGTTATGTTATACCTACACCTAATTATGATTGATTGTGTTTTTAAGATGAGGAAGACATCAACATTAAGGATGGATATAATATTGAGGTGACATTATTTAGATCGCGAGATTGAAGTGGAAAATTAACTATTGTGGATGAATTGTTTTATAAGTTGTTGTATCATATAAATTAATCTTTTGACATCTCTTTTAATTTTTGTATCTAGTAGATTTTAATGACATAGACTCAATTGTATTTGTTAAATTGATCTTTTCCATGTATTTTTTCCATCTTATAAAGATCTCTTACTAATTATGTAACTTCCTTATTTTTAATCTTGTATTGATTGCATGAAATAAAAATTTTATAATCATGACTTAGACATGACTTTTTAGTTAAATGAATACAAATATTGTTGAGTTTGATTACGAGTTATATACTTTGATGAATGATAATATTGTTGAATTTGATTATGAGTTATTGAATTTGATGAATGATAATATTATTAAGTTTGATTATGAGTTATGAAGCTTAATGAATGATAGTATTGTTGAGTTTAATGTACTTAAGAGATTTATAAAATTTAAAATCTATTAAGGTGATTTTGGGAGAAAAGTTTTTTAATAGAAAACAAATGTTTTTTTTTAAAATTTAAGAATATTATATTTTAGAATTAAAAAATTAAGTTTTTTTTTTTGAAAAAAAATAATTATTAATTTGGGTTTTGCAGTCCTTCTAAATTTTGGGACCTACATATTTTGGATTCATTATTCTTAGGTATTTTTAGACCCCCCTCGTTATATGAACCGTGACTCAAATTTATTAGCCTTTTAAAATGACAACGGTAGATAGTAACATACAACATAAAATACATGATAGAAGAAAAATTTGATTAGATGTGAAGTTTTTACACAATTAGAAATTGGTACATTTGTTGTTAGGCATAGAATCATCATCTTTGATGCGAGTGAAGGAAGAGCTTGGTAGGAGAGTCATCGTCGAGTGTTCACAATGGAAATCAAAACTCTTCTTCTAATAGTTGTATTTTTATATAAATCATAACTCTTCTTCTTTCTCATTTCAATTTTTTAAAGTTTACATTTTAAAATACCCAAAATTTTAACACGACAAAATTTTATATATTAAACCATCAATCATACATAAGTCACATAAATTAAAACTCAAAATATTTACATAAAATACAATTCAAAATACAACTATGGGATATATCACACACTCTTGTTTCTCCTCTACCTCATATACCTATGTGTGTCTTATGCTCTAATAATATCACTTATATGATATCCCACTAAGGGTTGCCTTCCTAAGACTTTCCTCTACTTAGATACGTCGACATCTAGGTAAGACATTCATAACATGACATGTTCTTGCTTATCCCTTCTCTAATATCTATCGATGGCATGACCTTGGGGATCTCTTGATGGCAGTGGTGTTAGATAAGGATATGAAACTCTGTAAAATTATTGAATGTAATCGTATATTGCACTCTGATTAGAAGCTGACACATTACGTACATCTTCTGCCACTGTATGCCCATGGTAATCCGCAAATAACTCCTAAATATCTCTATAACAGAATGTGGGAGGCGCATCCAATGTATGGTCCCTAAGTATACCTTATAGATACCCAAAATCTATTAGTACTAACTTAGGTAAATATGGGTACATATGTCGAGATCCTTACGTCAACCATCTAAAGTACCATCATATATCATATGATGAAAGTGTCTCGTGATGCTCACCGTATGGTGTGAAACAAATATTATCCTCCAAAATGTAGTCAAGATCGTGTATGTAGGGCTTAGTCATCAGATTCCCCCTGAGTTGGATAATCGAGCATGCACGTGTCAACTTCTAGGTGTAGTTAGTAACATATTAGCATTAGCTGATACGAGGAAATGGTGGAGGATCCATGGTCTAAAAATGGTTTAGATTAAAATTAGTAATTTAAAAGTACAAGAAATTAATAATTAACATGTATGTAAATTATCTAAAATACATTGTTGTTTCATATCATTTGTCATGTCTTCCGCTGACTAGCTTTACAACATGGACTACAAATAAATTAAACGAGATATCCCCTAGTTATACTCATAAATCATCTTAAAGTCTATGAAGTAGTTAATATAGACAACATTGACTTAAGGATTGTCCACAAATATGATTGTGTCAGCCAAAAGAAAAAAAAAATGTTTTCAATGCATATTATTTATGATGGTGACGTGTGCGTCATCACCAACATGATTTTCAGTGATAGTTAAATTGTTTACGTAATTATCCTTTAGAAATGAAAAATGGCATGTGAGCCTCGAGTGTCTAGAATCTCCTTTTGGGCATTCTTCGGACCAACTCCTAATTATGTCACCATTAAGTCTAATGCTTCGAATCTCCAAATTGAAGAGTGATCCAACACTATTCTTATGATCACAAGATGGAGGATGCACGATACATCATTTGGAGTAATACTCATCTCACCAATGGAAAGATAAAATATAACTCTACTCTCCTACAAAAGTCCTCTAGACCATATGATTTTAATACTTCTTGAAACCATAGTTCATCTGAATGCAACAACTCTGATATCTTCCTACCATGATTTATACACTTGAGTGTCTCACGATACTGGAAACATAAATACATCAACGTCAAACGATTCAATTAGTATAATCATCATAAAACAGATGTTTGAAAGCATAATAAATATTTTTTTGCATCTGCTTCCCACATATGAGCAGCAACATGGTTTATATATTGGGGAGTAGTGACATTTCATCTGAGACTCCAGAAAAACCTGAGGTGTGCCAGCAGATTCAGCGTGTAGGTGTACATCAAAAGTATGTATGGCAACAACGGATGCATCTTCATGAGCCTTATATTCTTGATCATGAGACGTTCCTTCATCGGCACCATATAATTGTTCAACTATATAGGAAGATTTAATTTTTTCCCTACGCATTAAAGTATGTTGAGACTGTACGTACCTCTCAGTTGTTTGTCAGAAGCATATCAAAAGACAACCACATGACTTAGAATTTAAACAAAATGATTTTAAAAAACATGGCAAACATCATTTTTTATGGACAATGACTTGGATTATAAATACACGTACATTTGACACTCAGAATTTATGCAACTAGCATATGTAATATAACAAATAAAATTAACCTATGACAATATCATCCTTGTCTAAATGAATTCAATAATGAATTCAGAAGACAAATATTACCGCAATCGAAAATACACACCTCCAAATTAAAATCACATATTTTTCACAAAACTACGTAAAAATAAAATTGAGTTAAAGACCAAAGGTATTATTCGAACTTTGATCTCCGTATAACTTTGATATTTGTGTAGTTTGCACTAGACTTATACCATGCATAAACCCTACCCTCCAAATTTATCAAACTCAAACCAAAACAAACTGGAATGAAAATTATATAACATTGACATTAGAGGAAATATAATATAATTTAATTTAAAATTAGGAAAATGAATGGATCACAATCACAAGATAGGGATGGAAAACTTATTGATTATTCTTCAAAGAAATGAATAATCAAAATTGATTAAAGAACTTAATTTGAGTAAAATTTAAGAGATTTTGACTAGTCTTCACCCATAGTCTGCTCTTGACTACGTATGTGTTGTTTGCTCTTTTGATTTCAAATATTACTAAATGGGGAGGAAAAAACTATTTGTTTTATTTTAAATGGTGCATCCGAATGTTGCAGAAGTAGCTATATTCTCATCCCTAAACACAAACATGATGCAGGAGTTTTTCATAGATTCAATTGTACATCAAAAATATCCTTGTTCTACACATGTGTGATGATGACGTAAGCAATCCATCTGCCACTTACACGTCTGTATTTTCTCCATTCCAAATATTTTATCAATTTCTAAATTTATCTCTTTCAAAATTAACACAATTAAGTATATAAATGTTGAGATGCCAGATAGATTGCTCTGAGGACATTGAGGTTGTTTTTTTGGACCATTTGAAGTGCCTTAGCAACCTTTATAAATTTCCATACCTTTTTCAACATGTAAAGATTACATTGTGTAAATTCCTGGAAACTATTCAGTTCCAGTTTTCTTCAATGCTGCTTGTTCTTCCATCATTCACCCATCAAATATTCTTGCATAAAAATCAGCTATGTGCAAGACTCATCCCCATTGATGTATATGAACATATGCTCCCAAACAGTTGAAGTTTGCACCCCAAAATATCAACTGATAAGGTTGTGTATGCCATAGACGTATTTTAAAAATACAAAAAGTAAATGTTACAACTGAATACAACGGAAAATCAGCCCCATCAGCCAAACAAACAGCCAACAAATTTTCATTTTCTTATATATATATATGTAAAAATAAAAAAAAAAACAGATTAGTACAAAGACCTATGACTACCTGACTGCTGCATACTGCCATCAGCAGGAGGGTTCTGAAAGCAAATCTAGCATTCCTCATGCTGCACAGGAAGCTGCCCAAGAACCACTCTCTGTATTCAAAAGATTGTGCTTATGTTTGGACGCGCATTGCCATACTTAATCCCGCGTCCATAGGCATTTTTACTGTAGTTTTTCAGAAGCAAGAAAGTTTAGAGATGAGTGAATGCGCAGTTATGTGATCACGAACAGGCACTGTGATGGACCTGGTTTCTAATCAAATTGAAGATTATTGAAACCATTTACTGCTCCTAACCCACTAAGTAGTTGGCTTGACAAGTCCTGTTGATGATTCATAGCCTGTTCCCGAGTAAGCGATGTCATTCCTCCTCTCCCGTTCATGACTGAATTATTTCCCATTCCTGGCCTCATTCCATTGGGTAAACCAGATGGACCAAGACCCATTGTGCCATAACCCCCGACACCAGGATTACTGTTCACACCTCCATTACCCATCATGCCATTGCCACCGTTGAGGCCAGTGTTAGTACTCCCTGGTAGGATACCATTTACATTCTTCATGTCATTTCCAAGAGAATTGGCACCTACCATTCCGCCTGTTCCGTTCATCTGGGAGGACATCATCATCTCATGAATGATTTTCTGGACCGAGTTCTGTGCATCGTTACTAGGGTCACCTTCACCAGAAATAGACGTCTGGTTTTGTTGTTGCAAGGAAATATTAGCTGGTGAGTTTGCTGTACCCATGTGATTTGCAGATGTTATGCCTGGGTGAGAATTTTGTGGGTTGTTAGAGGAGGACGGTGTCGGTGAATGAAAAGGGGACGAGTTTGGTTGCGTTTGTGGCACTGTATTGCATGAACCTGGGGATGGAATATGGGAAGAATTACCTCCATATGGACTGCTTGCATTGTTCATTGAATTTTGCTGCCTAGCATTCATAGAGTTCTGGTGGAGAAGTCCAACAATGGTGCTTGTGGTAGTCGATGCAGATGCTGAATTGACATTGTTATTTACATTTGCCACACCATTGTTAGAAGGAATTTGCATGGCAGCAGCTTGCACAGAGTTCTGATCACCATTTGAGTTATGGGACGCCATATGCTGTTGTTGCTGCTGTAATTGATCTTCAGACTGTTGCGCCTGACTATGAAGTGCAGATGAATTACTTGTTCTCCGAGGGAATTTGGACAAGCTGTCTGAGAGAATGCAAGAAAAATGAACACTCCATTATTAGCAAATCATTACAATCAAATAGATAGCAATATTAAATTGACAGAGAACACACTGACAATGTCTTTCTCAAATAATTTCGAAGATTAAAACTTTCCTTAATTTAAGGGACATGACACTGAAAATAGTTTGAGCTCATTTTCTAACCAAGTCAAATGTGAAAAAAAAGATGCACAGTTTTACCCCTCAGTTTTATTAGTAAAAATGGTTTGACTGTTCTTACTTCTTACCATCCACAAAACTAGTCAAGTACTCAAAACACAAGATTTGTATCAACAATACAAGGCACAAGTCAACAGTTAAACCACAAGCATATCTTCCCAAACCGTAGGAAAATGGTTGCAGATAGGACGGGGACAAGAAACTTCACAATGAAAATATATTGCATTAGCGTTATCAACAGTGCATTACTTGTTGCTGATTTGCTATTGCTGCTTCAAAATCAGCTATTCACAGAAGCTAATGCTTCAGAAAAATCTTGTTTAGTTAGCCATATTTTTAATTTGAATTTCAATGTTCAGATACTTTAAACTTGTTTGTTTTCTTGACTTACTAAGGTTTCTACCTCAATCTTTTTCTTAAGACTCATGCCTTATATTTCATAAATATTGAGTATTACTTTAGTTTGTGAGCATTTATATATCTCACTATACTTTTAGTTTGTCCGTATTTCTTTGAACGCTGCAGACAGTGTCTTCAAATATCAAACGAGTAGCACAACATTTTTCATGGGAATAAGTTGAACGCCAAAAAAAAATATACATGATAGGTCAAACTACTCATTTAGTCTCTCCATTTTTAAACAAAATACAATTTAGATTCAACAATTGAAAACCAATTAGGTTGACTGAAGTTTCATCGAGTGCAAGTCTATGATGTGCCAACCTAGTGGTAAGAGCTTAACATCATAACCTCAAGCGACAGAGTTTAAAT
Organism: Lathyrus oleraceus; assembly: GCF_024323335.1. Lineage (NCBI taxonomy): Eukaryota > Viridiplantae > Streptophyta > Magnoliopsida > Fabales > Fabaceae > Lathyrus > Lathyrus oleraceus. The sequence goes on along the minus strand of NC_066584.1, from coordinate 44,050,798 downwards.
CCCTTACGAGACAGCTTTAAAATGGCTCATTAGTGCCACCATTACTAATAACAATTTCCCCTTACTCAATTATCTTTAAAAGAAGTTTCATTGAGTGCAAACCAATAGTGTATACATGGAAAATGATAAGTAAGCAAACAACAATACCACATGGAAAACACAATATTTTAGTACTTGGTGGCAAAGAGCTATATTGAATATGCCAGTTCACCTTGGCATTCATGAAAAAATAATCCAATCAATGATCACAAGTGACTCGTGGACTGGCAAGGGACACTTTTTCCACCACTGTCATTAAAACTACATAATGCATATTATGTTTGACAACTGTATCATCATTTGATAATATTTTTATTTAAACGACAATGTAATTATCAACATAACATGTGACAGAATGAAATCTGACAGCAAGAACTATTTATAGCTTGGAAACTAAAGGATCTGTTTAATCAGTTTAAGTTGCAGGGCAAAACAGAATTTTTATTTAGAATGAAACTATAGGGACTAATAAGTAACTTAGCTAAATTTTAATATAAACTGATAATAATAGTGAAGTTAAGCACATATCCATTCACAAATGTGTCAAAAAAAGTGAACAGATCAACTTACCCATAGGTCCAGTTCCTGTTTCTCTGCTATAATCTATCAAGTCTTTCATACTATTTACCACTTCTGATATCTGCAACATAAAGAAGGAAAAAAGAACTTGTCAAGTTAAGCTCAGCAGACCCTACTTTAATAAATATTGGAAATCATACTTAAAGAAATTAATAATTTTTCTGATAACTCTTCCAATTTTATTTATATACACTGTCATCATTTTCTAACTATCTAAAAATAGCTAATTTCATAGTACCAACTAATTGGGTAACTAGCTAACTGGGTGGGGCTATGGCTACCTACTGGAAGTTACACAGTGCGAACTTGGACGTTACATTTATACTAAAAATAGTAAAATACTTACCAGACAGACTACTCAACAAATCTTATTGAAGAACTAGGTTAGAATCTGGAAGGCAGGGCTTGGTAGAGCCGGACAAAACATGTGCTCTGATTTATGTTTGGTACATTTCAAAAACAGAAAAGGACACAAGTCTTAATAGTAGTGCATTTTGGTCCCCTTAAAAAGGTGGAAAAAAAGACTAGTCTATTCATGTGCTAAAACTACATGTATCTGAATTGCAGGAAGATTTATGAAATTAAAAAAAATATATAAAAAAAAAGCTCTAAATAATAGGTTCATTAACTATTGGTATATACAATTATATTATTGAGATTAGAGTATCAACCCAGCATAAACCGTTTTGCAAATTGATGCTTCACAACAGACATTAACCTACTTGTGACACACCGCCTAATGTGGAAGTACCTCAAACAAAAATCAGCTGACCATTGAATGAATACACACCTAAGCAAAACCTGCCAGTCTATTTAGTTTCGGTAGAGTCACAATAGCATTCAACTACTAATTACTCCATCTGTCTCATACTGCATGTCTTACAAGGTTATATATTATTACACTTAAGAAAAACATTGAGTGTTCTTTTTTCCGTGATAAAATGAGTTTCAGTAACTAAAATAGCCTTATTAATTAAAGTAGTAAGTGGAGTAACTAAGTGGATTGAGATAATATAAACAAGGGTGTTAGTGGAAACAGTTATCAATGTTTCATTGATGTTCTTAAAAAACAGACAATATGAGACATGCAATTGTTCTAAATGTGACACTTTGTATGATATGGAAAAAGAAAGTACTAAAGCGCGTGTCTCAATAATTAGAGCTTACTTGTAGGCACCGCACATATCTCTTTGTGTATCCTAAATCATTAACCAATGGAACTTCCAAGGCTTTTGCCAACTGACGGGCTGATGCAACAAACCTGGAAAAGCAGCAACGCAGGAAATAAAATTAGACAAAGAAAAAGAGAGAATTCTAGAAACAAGTGAAAATAATTTAGAAAGCACACAGATCATGAAAAGCAGCACAATCAAATGGGAAATGAATGCATCAGATCATGCAACACATGTCCATGAGGCCCAAATATATATGATGAGACCTAACATGCAGCAAAGACACGGATGCCATTATCCTAGCAACAATGACACCTTAGTTCAGAAGTTCCAATAAAACCCAGGAACAAAATTTTATTCTTAAATGAAAAAAATGCACACTTACAAGAAACATCTCAGTATATAAAATAAAAAAGGTTGCAAAATCAAATTATATTATAAGTCTAGGATATGTGCAATGGTGGAAGAACACAGATGTAAAACTCTAACCATAGAAATTTGATACAAGGATAAGACGAATGTTTGTATCATCAATAAGAATAAAAAATCGGTAAACAGCTGCATCTGAAAATGTATTACAAGCAAAATTTGTTCTTTCAATGAATGAGTTAAGTGATAAACAAATTAAAAATAAGATTTCATCCAAAACTCCTATGAAGCATCACTATGAGATGTATATCCAAGAAAGCCAAGCCAAAAAGAAGGGTTGAAAAGAGACCATAACAGATTGCAGACTAAAATTTAAAAGAGAACAAAACAGATTGCAGATTAAACTTTAAAAGATAGGAAAATTGAAAGTTAACATACAAAATCCCTACTTATAGGGAAAATTAACCAAGGGCTATTCCATCATCCAAGAAAAAGAAATCACAAGAGAATTAACAAAGAAAACTTTTAAGTTTTAAAAAGTGGAATTGACTATCATAGAAGTTTCACAATTAGATAATTTAGAAAAAAACGCCGGATCAGAAATTAAAATATAAATATATGAAAAATGGACTCACAAATTGCAATTATTTTGTAACTCTGGAATGGATAGATTGGGTGCTGCATTTTGTGTACATGCCTGATATTTTTGAGCAACTGCTCCAAGCTGACTAACCTGATACAAGAATTGATATAAGCATATATAAGCATAATGTATAACACACTTCATTGGAAACAAAAATTTAATTTCATAAGTACTAATCTGTTAAAACCTCTACAAGTCATTACTGGCAAATAATATAACTGGCAACTAAGGTGGTGGTTGGCATATATATTACCATATGAAAATATGCTATAATCATATGAAACAAAAATATAAAACTCGTTTAACTCGAAATAAAATATGCCAGCCATCACAGCATAAAATTTAGTGAGCATGTAATGATATTGATATTTGATACAAGATCAAGATATAAAGAAAGTATTTAATCAGCAACCTGAGGAATTAACAATCTTCTGGGGATGAGCTCTTCATGACGCCGAGCACAAAATTCCCAAGAACATATCTGCAAATGAAAGAATGAACAAAATAATGTCAACTAAAAATCCTGTCGGATATAAATATAATTATAATATCAATAATAATGCAATCTCAGATTCAGTTAAAAGCTCAAAATAATCGTTTATATCCATAACCTTCAGGTCTGGAGAGAAAACTATTCGAAGTTGGCCATCCCGGACAACGCGGAGTTGCTCAAAAACACTTTCTTGTATTGCTTTGGCATAATCTAGAACAATCTGGCCAGAGGAATTATGATATTCACGAGGCATGTCAACATACAAGAGCTCTTCTAAAGTACCACTTTCATACTTTATTTTGAAAAGCCTGGGAAGAACTTCAGCAGTTGCCTCTGAAAATACAATAAAAGTTTCAGAAAAAGCTTAATACATTAATCCATGTGCTAAACCTACCAACAAGTTTGAACATTTATAACACCAATATTTAGATGTTAAAGAACCAAAACTTGATAAAATAACAGAAAGAACTTACCAAACCCACGACCAGGTTTGCGGTTACATATTTCACAGTGCCATATATCCTGAAAATATTTCAAAAATCAATAGGTTAGCTTGAATAAACACTTGTTTTCTGAACCTAACATGGCCGCACCTTAATAGAATATTTGAAACAATAGCTGCTTGAGATATAACATTATGGCAATCATAACAAAATGAAGACGTTAATAAATGAGTACAGTACAGTGAAGAACGGACTATGGACATCATTTAATAATCAAGATACTAACTTAGAGGAGGCTATACAGGCATCTAAATATGGTTTAGTCTTGCAGCAGACCTGAGGGAAAACTCCAGTTGTTTGTCTGCCACTTCCATACATGGAAACGCACCACTTCTTTTTGGCATTAGGAGCAAAATACTCGGCAACAAATTTCCTCCAGAAATCAATGTTGTTATCCTACATAAAATCAAGGGCAAACGTATATTAATATAATATTGTATACATATTTAGAAGAGTAAAAAGTAGTAAGAATAATTATTACTTCGGGTCTATGTTGTTGCTGATACATGTAATGTGTCAGCCGCCTAGCACACATCCCAGGTTCATATGCTGGTTTCACAGGAGACCTTATAGGCATATTCTGCTGCTGAAACTGTTGCGGTAGCTGGGACCGTTGCTGCTGAGGCATTGACTTTAAGAGTTGCTGCTGCTGATGTTGCTGCTGTTGTTGATATTGCAAAAGTCTCTGCTGTTGCAAAAGATTCATCTGTGCAGCAGTAGCCTGAGAGGTTTGCCTTGACATGTGGAGGAGTTGTTGCTGCTGCTGTTGTTGCTGTTGATGCAAAAATGGTTGATCACTATGCTGGGGCTCCATTTTTACAGGTGCCATACCTCTCATTGATTGAAGTTGTTGCGGTTCCAATTTCACCTGAGCAAGATTCCTCAGTGATGGCAACTGCTGCCCAAACTGATCGTTGTTTCCCTGAGGCTCCATCTTCACAGGTCCAATGCCACCTATACCTCCCCGCATGGATTGAAAATGTTGTTGTTGCTGATGTTGTTGTTGTTGAGAGTTCATTGGAGCCGAAAACTGCTGCGCTGACTGCTGCTGACCATGCTGGAAATTTTGGGCGTCGAGTTGTTGGGAATGCTGTTGATCCGACAGCAACTGGTTACCAGAAGGGTTTGAAAATTGCTGACCCTGACCTTGTCCTTGACCAGATGAACCAGAGTTAGCCATATTTGATTGCCCAAACGACGAGGAAGGATTACCAAATCCCATTCCATTGCCAACACCAGACAAAGGGTCCTGTTCAGCCCCAGTATCCATACCACCCCGTTGACTATTTCCCAATCCACCGAGTCCCGAGTTCGGAATCCCATTGGAAAAAGACTGATTCATCATGGAAGCAACATTAGACATGTTGCCTAACATGTTCATGTTATTATACTGATTTCGCTGAGAAACCAGCGAAGGAAATGAAGCTTGTCCACCTTGACCCCCCATCATCCCCGAATTCGATCTCATAAGTGAAGGCGACGCAGATTGGGCACCACCAATAGGAGTGGGTGGCCCCGGAGGCACCATTCTAACAAACAACAATCACTCAACAACACTAAGCACAACAACAATACCCAAGTACACTAAACATGAGTTCACCCAAGTTACAAATCACACCCAAACTTATGATAACCAAACACGTACACACAAAAATTACAGAAGAAAAAAAAACATAAACCCAAAATCCAAGCCTTATTATTGTGCCTCCAAAATAAAGTGATAAATCCACAATTACACTATCTTGCCATTAAAATGCTCAATCTTCAATCTTCAAGCAACTTCGAAATGAATCTCTGCATAAAACAAACGAAAATACAGATCCAAATCATCAACCAAATACCACAAAGTCACTAAATAACAAACCAAATTAAAAAATATATATAATTACCAAAGACTTCAAAAGTTTCTTTCAAGATAATACCAAATCAGCTAGTACTACTTCAAAAATTAGCTTCTACTTCTCAACCAAGTCTAAGCTCAATTGAAGGAAAAAAAAACTAAAAAACAATAATAAATTTCAAAAAAAAAAACTCTAGAGTTCGAAAAAACAAAACAGATGAACAAAAATAGTAGCTGAAGATCGAGTTCCAGGTGAGTAAAATTCAACGATCCATGAGTGAAAGGAGTTGAGCCGAAGAAACTTACGAGAAGTAGAAATTGAAGAGAAAATGAAAATAGAATTGAGTCGAAGAAGAATGAGTTTCGGAGTTTGTCTAGGGTTTGTTATTGTTGTTCTTCTTCTTACTAGTGAAGATGAGGGACCCTGTGGTTCTGTTATCTCTCAGAGATTATATTTTTTAGAGAGAGAAAGTAGAGAGAGAAAGTTATGTGTAGCGGACGTGAAAATAGAATTGGATCTGATTGATTTTTTGCTTTTTTTTCAGCTTTCTCTTTCTTCTTCTTCGTCTCGTTTTGTTGTTAATGTAACACTTGCACACACTCTGTCTTCTGAAAACAAGTCAAATCTTATTCTTCTTTCTGGCCTGTCTGTCTTCTGCTCATGTATCATGCCATACCATCATCATCCATCATCCATCACCATTCATTATGTATGTCCATTCGATGTTCATGATATCATTAAATCAAAAATAAACTCCGCTTGATTAAAAACGTAACATGCATAGTCATCACCACCATACATGCATTCAACCATGCATCATAGGATATGTCACATGTATGTACCATTAAGACATGTGAAATAAGAGACCCGAATAAAACGGGTAACAAATATAAACATCATAAACTTTTTGAGAAATGAATAATTAGGTAAAAATAATAAATAGTACAATATTTTAAAATTATTCTTAAATGTTTTATCAATATTCTATTATTAAATATTTATATATTTAAATTATAGAAACAAAAAGTTTTGAGTGAGTAATTTTTTTATTACTTTTTTTTTTAAGAAATTTTTTAATCTCTCTTAAATGAATTGGAATAAGGAAAAGTCTTAAATAGAGAAGGAGTCGTTACTTTACTAAAACTTACTAAAACGTTGATTTTCATAAGTGAAATGTCGATGTTGTCCTTTTCCGAAAAATGTTAAGGCGCACAAGCATTATATAAGCCTAGAGACATATCTACCTTAATGCATGCATGGTTACTTTGGATGGAATAAAAATGAAAAAATAAAATTAAAATTAGTGTTAGTTTGGATTGCAAAAGATGAGTCATGTTGTAGACCTATGGTTGACATTGGCAACGTATTAAATCCAAACATGTGTGTACTCACTCACCTTGACTGTTTGGTTAAAGTCCACTAGTATGATCTTGCTAAGGTGACTATTTATAAATCCAAGAATATTTTATGTATCCTAAGTTGTATTGAGTTTTTAACCTATAATGAAATGTTATAAGTTTGGTTTCGATAATAAATAGTTTTCTTTTACTTTTTATTTTAAAATTTAAAATGTTATTATGATAAGGTGTGATAAGGACATAAGGTGATAAAGATTGAGTTATTTTGTTGTATTGAACTAGTAAATATTGTTGATTTGGGATGAGTAAAGAGACTCAAGTTAGGAAGAATTAATTTGGTTTTATATTTGTGAAATCGGAAATTATCTATTTCCTATTACGCGTGATGGAGAAATATTGAATTGATCAATAAGACTTGCATATAATTTTTTGTTGATTTGGAAAAAGTGTGTCATAATGTGTCTAGGAAAGTTCTAGAGAAAAAATGCATGAGGATTGCATATATTTTATATATCCAATATATGTATGAATGGGTATAGATTAATGTGTGAACATAGGATTGAGAGACGAACAATTTTTCCATTACAATAGAGTAGGACTTTTAGGGGTGCTCGCGGTACGATTTTGATCGATTTTGAAATAAAAATTCATTTGATCCAAAAATATTTTTTTTTGCAATTAAATTTAATTTTAGATGATTGATTAAAAAAATATGATATGATCCGTTTCAATTTTATGCAGTTTAATTTGTCAATTTTTGGATATTTTTAAATTACAAATTATATTTTTTAGTAAAATTATAGAAATGCTAGTAAATAATATATTTAATATAATATATAACCTATAGACTATAGTATGTTAAAAAAAGTTTATATTACATTGATTATGGTTGAAACAAATAAAATATTATATACAAATAGATTTAACTAAACTAATAAATAATATTAAAATATAATTATCATCCAATAATAAGTTAACACAACATATATTAATAAAAACATAAATAAACAACTATAAAAGTATTTACACGTGGTTTGATTTGATTTGGTTTGAATCAGTTTCGAAAAATTAATTTAAAATCTGATCTGAACCAACTCGTTTTTACAAAATGACATTCAAACGCATTCAATAATATTCGGGTTTTTTTGTAGCTTTCGTTTTTTTTATCGGCTTGCAGTTTTTATTTGGATCGATTTGAATTTGAACACCCCTAAGGATTTCAGAGATTTTATGTGACACAAAGATACCGATCAAGCAGAAGAATTTTTTTAGCGGATTGTGGTAAGATATGTAATGTTGTGCGGAACATAATATTTGGTAGTTAAGAATCTAACACATGAATAAAGTAATTTTTTATCCGATTGTGGTAAGATATGCAATGTTGTGCGGAACATAATATTTGGTAGTTAAGAATCTAACACATGAATAAAGTAAGTGTTATAGAGATGTGGTTGTTGTATTGGACGTGTGATAAGACTATAAATGATAAGATTAGAAATGACAATATTAAAGAGAGTGTTAGGATATCACCAATAGTTGAAAAGATGGTGAAAATATATTTAGGTATTTGGGCATGTAGAGATAAGACTTATAGATTATGTGGTAAAGAGAGTAGATCAGGGAGAAAAGAGACAAACAACTAGAGGTAGAGGAAGCCTAAAAAATTATAAGAGAAATCAATCATTAAGAAATATCTCGATATTAATAATTTGAATATAAGCATGGTTGTAGATTTTACGACGGATGTTGATCCATCTAGTCGACCCCACTTAATAGAATAAGCCTTGGTTGTTATTATTATTGTTGATAAATATGATAGTTTATATTAAATGCATTTATCTTAAATTCCTTTGAGATATTGATAACTAAATAAATAATAATTTTTGTGGTGGAAGACAAGAGAATAAAAAATATGTAAATAAAATGGACTATGAAAATAAATAACACTTGTTATATAACTAACCGGAGTTTTTCGAGTTTATTTTATATCAAGTGTGTTACCTTAAATTTTAAGAAATCTCAGGGTTCTCCCTATTAAAGAGAATGGAAGAATTATCCCTCTGAATTGCTTGACACGAGAGGTGATATAAAATATCATTCCTTCTTGAGAGGCATGTTTCTTAACAACTTTTTCACCAAAAATACTTTCCAAAGGCAATCAAAATCATATTTCTCTTTGTTGAGCCTTCAAAATCATGCTTTGCACCGTTTTTCTCTAATTTACATTTAAGCCCTTGAAGTTGGAAAGCATTCCTACAAAGCAAGTAAGAAAATTGGACTAAAATCTTTTTGGGTCTTCTTGCGTTTGAGCCCGTGGATTTAAGATGTCTTGAGTTATTCCCTTTAGACTATCTTAAGTCATACATTTTATAAAAACACAAAGGTTCTAAATGACCAAGTTTACGACAATGATTACATTTATAAATAGGATGATTGGTCTTCTTCTTATCATGGAAAATACTAATAAACAATTTATTTGGTTGATACTATAATCAGGAATGGAGCCAGAAATTTCGAGTAGTGGGGTCAATATAAATATAACATTTCATTTTCAAAAATATAAATATACATTATAATTGTTCTCTATGATTTTTCATGTTATGAAAATGTTAAATGATTTTCTCATTTTCAACATCAACAAAAAATATAAGTATTATATGTTTGAGGATTAGAAGTTGATGATTGCTCAATTGATTTTTTTTAAAATATTTTTCCATTGCTTATAAATAAAGATAACAAAAAATCACAATTAAAATCATATTCATACTAATACTAAAAATTGATACAAATACAACAATTTTAAATAAACACTAAAAAACTCTAAAATTAAATTTCCTACCATTAACATAATCTCAAAAGCTAAATAAGGTAATAATATATTTTTATTTTTATTACAATAACAAAAATAAATTATAAATTCATAAAGATTAAAATTACAAAATTTACTTTTTAAAAGAACAACAATAGAGAATAAACTAATAACAGAGAGATGCACTTTGATTTTGCAAGAGGAAAAATGATTTGTTTATATTGAAAAGAATCAAAAGAATTAATATGAATAGGAAAAAAAAGTTGATTTTTTTAAAATTTTATTTAAAGCATTTATTTTATTTATTATATAAAATTAATTATTTTTTAAATATATAAAAATAATAATTGGATATTTTAAATGCATTTGGATAATTGGTGTGTGTGAGAAACTAAATTATTCAATATTATTTATTAAGTGGGGGCCATTATAAAATATTCTTCCTAATTTTTAATACAATTAATATATTAATATATTGCTTATAATACTAAATATTGAATAGGGGGCATGGGCCCACTCTTGCTATAAAGTAGCTTCATCCCGGACTATAATCCAATTTTATTACCCGAGGTCCTTTGATTTAACAAAAATAAATCTAAATTTTCTTTGTCCTTTGCAAATTTACCTAGGGTTTCATGTAAACTATTAACTTAATTTTTCAATGAATTACAGGTTTCACGTTTGCTAGATTCTAATGATTACCTTATAATATGAGCTAATTCAGTTCCAAGTATTTATTATTTTCAATCAATTTTATATGGTATTTAAAATCTATGATGTTTCTTGCTAGTTTCTCAATTTTCTTACTAAGTTTAACACTTAATTTAAATATTTTCTTCTAAGTCATAGATGTTACCTTATTGACATCCTGTTCATATGTGGATTTAAAGCACACGTGTTCCTCTTTATATTTTGTTGATCTTCTCGAAGATATTTTTTTAGAACCTCTTGATGAAGTGTTGAATGAATCTTTGCACAAAATTTTAAAGGTTTCTTCGGTTGATTCTTCATATGTTATCTAAACTTCTTTATCAAAAATTTCGTATGTTGGATTAAACTTTTGTATGTTGATTCTTCATACGACTTTGTCAATTATGGCTCTTCAAAAGATCCTTCATGTATGGTGAAGTTTATTCCATATGACACTTCTGATGATGATCTTTCAAAAGTTTCTTCTTTGGATGATGAAAATTCTTTAGATGTATTTGAGTTCATTTCCTCATCCTTAAGCGGTTTATTTAATTCTCTAATCTTCATGATAATTTTATTTTCATCTAATATCTCCTGAAATTCATCTAAAACTTTTCTATCCTCGAAGTCAAATATTGAATCAGGTTTATGATGCTAGTTCTTGAGTCGTGGATATCTATTAGAAGCAAATTTTCTAAGATTAAATTTAAAATTGATAATTATCCTTTATTGGTACTTAGTATCTCAATTTCTTGGGCACACATGTTCATCTTTTCTATCTCAGTTGGAACTTCATGGATTTATTTAAGCGTGCTCCACACTTTTTGGGTCGTGTTATAGTTAAAAGCATGAAAGGACTTTCTAGTGTTTATCGCACTGGTCATCAAATGCTTGTCTTGAAACCAAAGTTACACTTTTCTCTTTTCTTTTGTGCTCCACAAATAATTTACTTTATCTAATGTTTCATTATTTATAAAATTAATAGGGACAAAAGGATCATTTAAAACGAAATTCCAAAAATCACAATCAATTTAATCAAAAATATATTTTAATTATTTCTTTCCATGTATCAAACCATCAAACAGTGGAGGTGTATTCATGAAAAATCTTTTGTTAAAAGAATAAGTGTTCAAAGTTATCATGCTCTCTCCTGAGACGATTAGTCATATAAAAATAATTAGGCGTTGGTGCCACTTGTTAACCAAGTGACTCCAAACACAAGACAAGGAGTAGGGGTGAATTGGGTTGGTTGAAAAATCATGTCTAATTATAAAAACTCATATTTATAAAAAATGGTTTAAGTTAATTTTATAAAATAAACAAAATAAGAAACAGATTAAGTGAACTAAATAATGAAGAAGAGATTAAGAGAAAGAAATAAGGTGTAAAGAAAATAAAGTGATGGAAAATAAAGAAATAAGGGAAATAAAATGAAATTTGGTTCTCCTTTTGGAAAGATGTTAAGCACAATGTGCCAGACAATGTGTATGACACTCTGGATGCAGTAACAATAACATTGCAGATAAAGAAAATTAAACACAATGAATTGGTGACCCATTTTGATGCAATAACACCTACATCTGGATGGCGTTAACCCCTCGAAATGAAATCCACTCTTAATAGTATAAGTACAAATTGGTCTTAGATGAACTCTTCTAGTTCATGACCTTTTTCTTAATACTACACTTGAATTTCTATGTAGGACCCCCCTAAATATGAGTCCCATATCACTTTCTCCCAACAACTAACCCTAGTGTTGGACAATTACAAAAGAGTTTGAATGGTGAAACTATTATAACTCAATAACGTAAACTTTATTCCTTAATATAAGAATGATTAAATAATAGAGTTTTACAAGAAAAACACAAAGACTTAATGGACACAAAATACCTTGTCAACCTCTCAAGGTCTGAGTCTTTTGTCAATGAGTTGTACTCCTTAAATTGCAAAATAAAACAACTGCAAATCGATTAAGGTTGGAAGAACATGCAACTGAAGTAAAGTCCTAAAACACATATTCAGATAGTTATTTAACTTGATTTGTAATATTCCATAAATAAAATCTCAATCACGGATTTGGTCTTGATTTACTATCATTTTTAGGAGTTATTTCCTAATAATGAAAAAAGCTCACAAGCATGTAGACAAATAAGGAAACAAATCTGATGCATGATCATGGCGAGGCACATCAACTTTTGGCGCAGAAGGTTCCATTATGTGTGGGTCATCTGGCACCACATCTTTACGACTTATTTTGAGCGCATAGAGACCATATGTCTCAACAGCATATCATGACATCATGCATAACATGTTGACTATAAAAACGTGTCAATCACTTGTAACAATATAAAACATGCACCATAAGTTTATACGGGTTTGACCAAACCACATGGCCTACTCTCGTCCCCAAGAATTTTCTCTTGAGAGTTCCACTAGAGATGTGAGATTTTCACAGGTTATACCCACGAACCTTACAACCAAACAATTATTTTAAAGGGCTAATCTCACAAACCAAAAAATATATTTCAACACAATTATCTCCAAACCAAACAAGAGATTTTATTAGACTAATCTGCAGACCAAATAGGGCTTTTGATTGGTTGAGCTTAAGAACAAAAAAAAAAGAAGTTAACTGGTTAATATTAAGAACCAGACAATAACTTTTATTAAAGATATTACACAAGAGATAACATTTTCTTAAGTAAATCACAAGATAATAACAACATCAATACAACAAACTCTCACATATATTTTTCACTCTCAAAACATTACGACAACTTTAGTGAGAAATAGAAAAATATTAAGTATAAAAGGGTAGAAAGTGATGATTAATAGTTATAAATTTGATTTCTTGTGTGTAATTAAATAAGGAGAAGCCCTATATTTATAATAGATGAATTGATTCAAAAAGGAAAAGATTCATGGTTTTTTTAATGTTTTAATCAATTAACCCTAGTTGTTAATCAAGTAAATGAGCTAAATAAGGAAGATTTTTAAATTATGTTGTCACTGATCAATCAATGGCTTCCTTAATAAATTTGGAGGTATTACAGATGAGTTAATATATTAACCAATGTGTTAATTGATTAAATAGTGTAAAAAGAATTCATAATTTTTTAAGCAAGTCAGTAATCAATCAAGTGCGCATATAAAACTATTTAAAGGTGTTTTATCATATGAGAGTTACTTCAAAACATATTTAAGTGTTTGTGTGTAGGTTGCTTTAGTATCTAGATAATTACTCATATACATTTATATTAAAATGATCACTCAGACACGCGTTAAGCATGAGACCAAGCGAGCTTTCACACTTCATGTCATTCACAACTTTGAAGCTTCTAATTCCTTTGCTTGGTTCTATATTGACTTAGCACTTCATCTGAAACATGAATCTTCTAACTAATGAAGCTTAAGATAATTTCTTTCATCAGACGCCATCATTAGAGGTTCCTGACCAGAGATCATCAAAGACTTTGGTGAACACCGTTTAACATAAGGTGTTGTCATGGCTTGATACTTTATCTTACAAAGAATATATTGATCTTAGAGAGAACATATTGATCACTGAACTTACTTTACATATGAAGATTTCATGTAATTTCATTTGACATAAGATTTCCTCATCATTAAAACAATCATGATCATCTAAAGGTTGCATACAATTATACATGCAAGCACATAGATCCATAAAACTGGCCCAACTCGTCTTGTCCCGCATTTTGGCGGACTTAAGTGGACAAGCCTAAACAGGGAAGACCTTCTCATTTTCCACCCCTAAAAAATGTAAAAGGTCCCAAATATTATATAGAAACACGAAACATGGGGAGAAATTTAGTAATGAACTAATTTAACATATTATAGGTCACAATAGAGGCTGTGATATAATTTTTATGAATAACCTCAAACTTAAGAATAGTAAAAAGTGTTTTGACATATCAGGATCTAATAACTCTTGAAACAAATATTTATTTAGCGTAACTAACCTTGAACTAATGACCCTTTAATCTTTACTTTTTTAAAAATATTTTTAGGGTTATTTTGATCATTTAGGATATTTTTATAGTTTAAGAAGAAAACTTTGAAATGTAGTGATTTTGAAAAGAATTATGTCAGGTGTTTATATTATGTGTAAGTACTAAGTTATTTATAGAAAACTATGAAAAATGGTGCAGTATTTTGAGTAGGTATGGTGACAGAGTGGGTTACGGGTGGGTTTTGCCACCCCATCCCCGCCTCGCTCCCATTCTTCATCGTGGTAATTATTTTATTTATTTTCTTATATGTAACCTACCATCACACATAGGCAAGTGACAAATATAGAAATTGTGTGTACATAAGCCCATCGATCAAGTGATTGTGTTTGAACATGATTATCTTTTAAATCAAGACAACTTATAACTTTTAATCTCCCAATTATCAATTCTTAGCCTCTCAGTGGTCAATCTATACACTTAAGGTATACACGTCATTCACTAAAATTTTAAATTCATCCTAAAAACTAACTCTCACCATTGAATTTAATTTCATTGAAATATATCAACACTAAATAAAATAAACCGTACAATAATGGAATTAAAGCACTAGTTCATTGATCATTTTAGTGAACTGTATAAACTAGAAATAAATGAAACAGATAAGAACGAAACAAATAAAAATATAACTTAAAGATACAAAGTACAACTCAATCATCTTAATCATATTAACCATGTGACTACTATCAAACTTTAGCGGCGAAAAATTATGATGCAAATGGTGAACAAACATAGGTTCTCCCGTAGACTACACCAAAAAATGACATGCATATAACGTCAAGTTATGATGGTATGCCAAGTGCTCATGTGAGTATCAATGATGTGCTTTTTGTTCTTGAAAAATACAAGAAATCATCACCATGAAACGATGTTGCATATAACTCTCATCCATTTTGTCTAACAAAATGAAGTTCTTCGATGGTGGTGTTCCTTGTTGCAGGGTCAGTGTGACATTGCTCATAAATCTATGTTGCAACAATTAACTCCTTCAGTGACGCGAGCTTGTCTCTGTCGTCGTATCATACTTTATAATGTCTAACATAAGAATCTTTTTGTATGCTCACAAAGGGATGTGAAATGGTTAAAATCTAAGAATTCATAAATTAAAAAGCAAGGTCGTCTATGAAGGTGTAAAATGTGGGCTATAACACATGATTTCATTTTTTTTCATGGTTAAATTGTGAATAGATAAGGGGTCCATAATAAATTTGTCATGATTAAACCATAACTATATAGATCTCCTAATTATTTTGTTTGGGTTAAATTGTAGCTAACCAACACATGGGTTTCAAAAAGACTTTGTTAAAAAGATCTTGCATGTGAGCATCACACCTTACACTCGTAATGTAAGATGTATTTTCAATGATCTAATGATTAACTTTTCACACACATGTAAAATGCTTCATGCATGTGTGAAATAACATCAAAAGGAAGCTCAAAAACAACTATTTTGCCCATGCAGAATCTAGCCTTTACGCATGCAAAATAGCATGAAGATCGAAAACCAAAACTGAATAACTTATGTTGAAACTCTAATGATACACCAATCTTAACTATACTAAAACTCTAATAAGTGTTTTTCACTTAACAATAAACATTCAATCAAAATATAATTTTAAGTGCAAAGCTTAGGTTAGCTACAAACACACCTTTAATTATTCACAAATATTTACTACTTACCTATTCTATTCAACAATATTTTTTGAAGTAGACAATCACACACAAATTCACAATAATTAGTTAATTGGTGCCAAAATATAAATTTAATTAAGGTGACCCAAGCTAATATTTATGGCTTAAGCTAGTACTTATCTAACACTTGACTGACACATGATCCACATTATGATTAGACACGCTTAAACTTGATATCACTAATGTGATGTCCTAAATCTCAAACTTAACTAAATAAAGAATTACATAAAAATTTAAGAGATTACCATAATTCACAGATGAATAGTAAATGTTTTCTTCAGAGAACATGAGCTCGTAATGTTATATATTACTTTTAGCATTACTAGAATGTTTATTTATACCACAATTTTTTCAAAAAAAAAATCAACTTTACATTTAGCTTTGAACTCAAAAATACATTTCAACTAAAAAATTTATAAATATAAATTAGTTTAAGACTATACAAAGTATAACACACATTTTTCCTTATAATATGATATATTTATAATAAGTCACACAACAGTTTAACAATATTTCTATTTTTCATTTTAATTACACATTTAATGTATTAAATCACTCTCACATGATGTCGACTTCTGACTTCTCCATATATAAAAATAGAGAAACAAGACATTCTTATTCTTTTTAGGCCTAAATGCACTTTTAGTCCTCTAATTTGTGCATTTTAAACAATTAATCCCCTATTACAAAATCAACGATTATGATCCCTTAATTTTGATTATGATCCCTTAATTTTGATGGTCTTTGGATTTTTATGGCCCTCCTCCACTTTTGCATATGTGGCATTGATGATTGGGATAAAAAATAATTTTTAATGATATATCATTGATGACTAGGATAATTTATTAACAAATATTTTTTATAGAATAAATTAATAATTAATTGTTTTAATTAATATATTTAGAAATTAATTATTTAAATTTTTGAAAAGAATTAATAGGCCTAAGCCCAATTAATAATAGCATCAGTTTCATTTAGCATTTTTCCAACACACAAGATGACAACAACCCATGTGTGACTAAGTTTTATAAACACTCATTTTATTTGCAAACAAAACAACGTGGAACTTTGTTGATATACAAAACAACTCAGTCACCACATATTCCATCAACACCAACGCCTTTTCCGATTACATGTACATGAACACAAATCTATGCATTTCAAACAACAAGTTCAGGCTTAGCTTATGCACTTTCATGAACATAAATCCATCTGTTTCCACTTGTGCTACTACTATGACAAAAACACTCTTATTTAACCATACACTTTTCAATATCTTCTTGTTGTATTCCTTTCTTTTTCAACATTTTTTTAGTAAATTAACAGTGTTATGTAACAATATTATGTTTGCTCTTGTTTGGATTAGCACTTGAGCATTTATACTATGAAGAAAGAAAAAGGATCACCACTCTTATTTATTTATTAGAAAGATACTCATCACTTGTATTTATTAGATGTATACCTGTTGCCAAACTACTTTGCTTCAATTTTTGTGCATATCACGTTCTGATTATAGACTTTTGGTACATATATTCTTGAGTATTCTTGCAACTAACTCTCTATCTATTGCAAGAGATAAGACTGGATGTTGTGTGATGCAGTATTGTACTAGCCATGCACAAGGATAAGCTAAGAATCAGCTAATTGATGACATCTTACTCAATGTTCCACTATTAGCAGAAGATTGTCACATGTTAGTTTTTACATGTATTCAGTGAACCTTCATATGCGTAACGAAAAAGACTTAATGATAATAATGATAAAATAATAAAAAGTGTGGAGGAAACTATCAAGAATAATTGTTTTAAATTTTATGAGTGTTTTTGTCATAGTAGCAGCACAAGTGGAAACATATCGATTTATGTTCATGACAATGCATAAGTTGACCCTGAGTTTGTTGTTTGAAATGCATGGATTTGTGTTTATGTATATGTAATTTTCTATAATTATTTATTTAATAATAATTACTCCACTAATTTGAGTAACCTAACTACAAAGTGTTTTTTCACGAGTTGCATCATCATCATTAGTCTAAGTCATTCTTGTTCTCTCTTAAGTAGTAATCAAATCCTTTAGACAATTGGTTAGTAATAGATAATTACTATGAAGCATTTTTTATTCTCGGTGTGCACTCACTTTAATCCATTATCATGTGGGGTATATTTAATTGACATTACGTGAATATTTCTTACTGCATTATTAAGAGGTGATCACAGACTGGTTGTGTAATCTTGTCCCACAAAATAAAAAAGGTTAAAAACAGTTCTCGATTCACTAGACTATAAACCAAATGTGGAGTCAAGTTAAGCTTCTAATTATCTCGCCTAATTATTTGTCATGTTGGATTCATTTCAAACTGAGGGAACCATGAATCAAATAATGAGTTGTAGTGTAACACAAATCCAGTTTTTTATTTGTATGTTGAAGTTGAAGTTGAAAGTGAGTGGTGTTGGTAGTATAGCCTCACATTGTTTTTTCTTAGTATAATATAAAGGTTTATATAGTTTGAACATGTGGAGCTAATTGCATAAATGTCTTAAGATGAAAGTGAACTTTTGATAATTGACCATATATTCCAAAGAAATGAGTTTTAGGCCCCGATTGCTTTCTAAAATTTTAATTAATAAATTTATTAAATAACAATGCATTTAGGCCTTCTTAATAAATATATAATACCTATAATTTCAGACAAAATCAACTAAGATTTACCTTATTTTGAGTAAAGAAACTCTCCAATATTAAATTGACTCATTGCAACATAGATTCACAAATTACAACATTGCTAAAGATAAATAATATTTAGGTTAAATTATAGTTTTGGTCCTCCTATTATGCCTTACTCACGAAATTAGTCCTTCTATTTTATTTTTAAATAGTTTTGGTCCTCATCCTTAAATTACGAATCACTTTTTCCAAATAAATTCAATAATTGAATGTTAAGAACAACCAAACTTATCCTAAGGCAAAATATTCTCGGGTGTAACAAATTTTCATGGAACTTCTTTTCCATTTTTTCAGGAATGAAAACTATTTTTCTACTTCTTTTTAATCCATTTCAGCAAACGAATGTTCCTCAGAGAATACCGAAGATAAAGTGTTTTGATTTTAAAACCACATTGAATACATCTATAACCCATCGATGGTGACAAAATTAAAATTCAGAAAACCAAATTCAATCAAAATTGTAGTTTCATAATGATCAGTAATTCAAAAATTTGGAACAATGTTAGCTACTGCAAACAAAATGAAAAGGAAGGAGCATCAATTGTTGATTCTGAATAATGAGGAGGTTATTGAGTTGCTTCTCCTTCCATTGTTGATCGTGAGTGTGTAATCTAGAGTACATAAAAGTCTCACATGTGGGTTATTATTAACTTATATATATCATACTTAAACAAAGCATATTAAAAGTTTGTGTGTTGAAGAAATGAGCTAGCCCTTTAATCCAATAATTATGTTTCTAAAATTTGTATTAATTAATTTCTATATGAATTTAAAAAAAAATTAATGAAATTTGTATTAATTAATTTCTATGTGAATTTCAAAAAAAAACTTAATAAAAATATTAATTAATAATTTACTAATAAAATAACATGAATAATAAAAAATTAATAAACTGCATGCCACATCATCAAAAAAATTCAAACATTATAAAAATTTACACCTCATCAAAATTAAGGATGGAGAACCAAAATCATTTAAAAATAATATAGGGGTACTGATTTCGTGAATAATAATTTAGTCTAATATTTATAAATTTAATTTTAAAAACAGTACAATTAAATTTTAAAGACAAAATACTAAATCCATATCTAAATAAGAGAGAATAATTTGATAAAGTGATCTTAATGCAAAAAATTGGTCTCCTAAGTTATCTTTGACATAACATAATGTAGAATTATTTAGAAAAAATATACCAAAATTAAATAGAACAAGAACACTATTTTAAAAAGAAATTAATGATTGAAAGAGGAAATCTTAGATAGATCAATAGTAACAATAACGATATATGGTATTTTGCTTGCACCATGATTTGGATTTGAAAGATGTAGTGTAGTTCTCAACAAGTATTTTTTATTGGCTTAAGTTTTTGCATCTTAAATAATTTTATTTGAAGTCTTTTTTATTGGCTTAAGTTTTTGCATCTTAAATAATTTTATTTGAAGTATTTTTTATTGGCTTAATTTTGTTTACAAGTTTTGTTAAATATGTGTGTGGGTTTGTGTGTATTAATCCAACATTTAGTCTCAAACCTTCATAAAAAAACTTACATTTTTCTTAAAATATTTCTTTTTAGCGAATAAGTAATCTGTTTTTCAACACCATTAACTTCATTATCGTTCCAAATTATAGGTAATGCATCTATATATCTCTTTTCTTTGATGTATCTTTCCATTCTTCTTTAATTAATAGTGTGAAAATATAGAGGAATGGTCATTCCATAACCCTTAAAATCACTTCAAAAAGGATCCTTCTAATATGGGAGTTGTAGACTGAATTAGTGTCTGAGGCTCAACTTGAAGAACAAAATTTTCCAATATATATATATATATATATATATATATATATATATATATATATATATATATATATATATATATATATATATATATATATATATATATATATATATATATATATATATATATATATATATAAAATATGGAAATGTATGATGAAATATCCTAATGTGTCATAAAAGTTCCTTTTTATCCATCTTTTCTCTAATTTTAAAATGGAAAAAAAGAGTGTCCCTAAATATATGCAAAACATATGTATTTATTATCATTTGAGAGGTATATTTCATGAGCGTGTTCATCATGGTTTAGGAAGAATGTTAATGAAAGTATATTTCGGAAGGATACTCCTAGAACTGCTCCAGATAACACAAATCCATGGCAACAAACATAAGATTTCTTAAATCATATATAACTATTGAATTGTAATTCCTTGTGTCGAAATAGGCTGTTTGATAGAGTAAGGAAGTGTCTAACCGCCTAGTGTATTGAGTTGTGTTAGTGTCGAAGTGTCGAAGCATGTTGCTTCACACAGGATTTCGACTTATGCCTATTTTAGTAGTGTTAGTTATTTTAAACTTTTATAGTTTTGGACATTGACTTGAGGTCCAAATTAACCTAAATCTATAAATAGAGAGAGTAACCCTTATTTTGTAAGAGATGTGAATAAAGTATTCATAACACTTGTAATTCACAATATTTTGCATTTGCAAAGTGAATAAGAAGTTTTCCACAGTTTGTGGACAGAGAGAAACTCTGCAAAATTTTGTTACTTTTCTCCTTCATCGTTCTTTACTTTCTTTCTTTCTCCATTGCTCTTTTCTTTTTATTATTATAATGTGGGTGATAACAATCTTGTTCATCAAGATTGATTGAAATTCTCCATAGGTTTTGAGGAATTTCTAACATCTGGTATCAGAGCTCCGGTTAAACGATTCGTGGGAAGAAAATCACCATGGTAACGAATCATCCAAACGGGCATTTTCCAACAAATCTTTCGATTCTCAAGAATAACAATTACGAGAGCTGGTGCAAGCAGATAAAAGTTGTGTTCTGTTATCAAGATCTTTGGGATCTTGTGAAGGAAGGAGTATCAATGCTTGTAGAAACCGCGACAGATCAGGAAAAGGCTGCACATAAAGAATTGAAGAAGAAAGATTATAAAGCTCTCTTTATAATTCATCAATGTGTTGATGCAGATAACTTTGAAAAGGCTAGTGATGTAGAGTCAACGAAAGAAGCATGGGAAATTCTAGAGAAGTAGTTTGGAGGTGCAGAGAAGGTGAAAGAGGTGAGGTTTCAAACTCATAAAAGAACGTATGAATTGCTTCAGATGGAAGACAATGAAAGCACAACTAATTTCTTCACCAAGGTTACGGAACTGGTGGATCAAATCAAGGTATGTGGAGAAGTGTTGACATCAAGATCTGTTGTTGGAAAAATCTTGAGGTCGTTAGCTCCAAAGTCCGGCCACGTGGTAGTAGCTGTAATACCCCAAAATTTACCCTTCATTTTTTCCTGGAAGCATGGGATTATGTTTCACACTTCATTAGCATCATACTAGGTCATACTCATTGCATACTGCATTAGTGACATGGAAATCAGATTTTGATTGATCACTCCTTGACAGAAGGAGTCCACACAAAGCAAGATTGAGAATTGGACTTCATTTTCTAAATATACAAGTCTCAAGGGTATCACGGGGGTCCAGGTATCTTATTATGGTCCTCAGTTCATCAGTGAAGGATTCAGAGCTATCAGAGTATTCATCTGGATTTAATCAGGAAATTAGGGTTTCATGGCTACCTGCAACAGGAAATGTTTGGTTGGAAGTATAGGAGCGCATCCATGTCATGATTAGAGAGGCATCTTGGCCTAGGAAGATTCATAATTATCTCAGAAAGATCCATTGGCAAGCAGTGCAATCAGTTCCCGATTAATTTTGCCCTAAACTAGGGTTTGGTATAAAATTAGTTTATTTCTGATTCTTTTGGTGAAACTCTTTTCCATGGCCCTCCATATGTCCACAAGGGTCTACATACAAAAAATCAGCTTTTTATTGGAGCCAGAAGTACTTCAATTGATCATTGGAATCAGGAATCAGACAATTTGGGAAAAGTCAACTATGGGGCCAGAAAAGTCAACTCTTGACATTTTGAGAGTGGAATCTCAAAATCCATGCCTAAGGGAGCCTACATGTGAAATTTGATCAAGGTTGGATCATGGATTCATCATTTAATCGGGAATTGGAAAAGTTACCTAATTTGGAAATGGTTGACTTTCCATTTAGGGCAAGTTTTCATGATTGTTGCACTCACTTTAAGCCCATTTTCCATCAAGATAAAAGCTCCATTTGAAATTTTCTCCAACATGAAAGTTGTTCCTCTTGTTCCAAGCTTTCTAGAGATATAAAGTTTGTTCCATTTAGATCAAAATTGAGAAAGTTATACTTAGTCAAAGTGAGACATATTTTTAGGACACTTAGAAAAATTTCTAAGTCCAAAAATCTGCAAAGTTTGTCAAGACTTCTTGGCCAGTTTACTTGCACTTCAAGGCATTATTTGAAAATGTTTTCTTCACAACAATTATAACTTGCCATGTCCTCTTTCACATACTTTTGGAATCATCTCATTTTGATCTATGGTTTGAGAGATACATTCACCTAAAGTGGGCACCATGACTTGAATTTCTAGGCAGATTTTAGGCCAAACTGGCCCAACCATTTTGCAGTTGTGGTGACATGACTTTGAGGCGATTTTCCACCTTTTTCCACTCATCATTTCAACTTGTGCTCAACATGAAAGATGCTATGCTCCATGAGATCTTGCTACTGTTTGCATTATTTCATCATTTGGTGACTTGATCATCAAGTTACATGGCCACAAAGTCATCACTTTGAAATGAATTTCTTGCTTGCCAAGCCATGCTACAAACCAGCCCACGTTTTTACTACCTCTTTTGGCCATGCATTGGATATCCATTCACTTAAGTTTGGCCCAAAATAATAACATTTCACATGCCCTCTTTCTACACCTCACTTGGCTTATGGACAAATCATTATTTCAAAGCCCATTAGAACACTTAATCCACCATATTTAAAAGATGCAAACCCTAAACCTAAGAGGCATTGGTGAATTTTCGTGGCAAGCAAGGCAAGGTAATCATCTTGATTCTCTTCCATGGCCATGTGTTGATATATCTATGATCATTATTATTCATCATCATCATTACCATGCTCATCATTATTATCATTACTGTTCATGTGCTCATATTTGTTTCATGCTTGTTTACAATGCCAACCACATGCTTGTGTTCTTGTTATTAATTTATGCATGCTGGATTTTTTTTCCATTATGCCGTGCCCATATTGACATCTTGTGGTCCACTTTTCTCCATGATCAAGCCATCATTTTACTCAAACAAGGATACCATGATAATCTACACATTTCGTACTTGAATTTTGGTTTTTATTTCGTGGCATTTGGTGCCCTATAGTGCTTGTATTTTGTTGTGGAAGATTGGAAGAATGCA
This sequence comes from Lathyrus oleraceus, assembly GCF_024323335.1. Classification (NCBI taxonomy): domain Eukaryota; kingdom Viridiplantae; phylum Streptophyta; class Magnoliopsida; order Fabales; family Fabaceae; genus Lathyrus; species Lathyrus oleraceus. Next base: position 44,026,531 of record NC_066584.1, on the reverse strand, counting down.
CTGTTTTTCACGTTTTTAGCATGCATGGCATTAGGGTTTCTTGTTGCATGGAGAAGACGATGACGTGGCACATTGAGGGCCATTAGATCATGCGCTGGTCTTTTGATCGTGGTCATCCATCTCTATTTTGTCTTTAGTCACTTAACATAAGCTGACCAATTGATAGGATGTCACATGCTTTTTAAAAATAAAATGTACATTTCTTTTTGTCACGCCCTGAATAAATGATTTGGACTGGGCCCATGCGCTTTTCACTCTTCACACCCTCCATTTCCAGGCCCATCAACACTAGCACGTGTCCATTTTTATTTTCTTTTTTAATTCACATTTATTTTTCTGTTTTGATTTTAATTGATAAAAAATATTTTCTTTATTCATAAAAATCCCCAAAAATATTTTCCACATTTTTTAATGCCTTATTTAATTTAATTTAATTTTTACTTTCGTATTTATTTAATATTAGTATTTTATTTTAATTATTTATTCCAAGTGGTCCATTTTAGCACACATTTTTTTCTTAATTTTATTTTCATGTCTTAAAATTATTTTTAACTTTTGATTTTTGGGATGAAGGTTGACCAATGTCCCATGGTCAACCTAACATTTTCTTGGAATTTTATTTCCCATTTTCCATTTTATTTTGGATTTATTTTTGACCTAGTTTGGTTGGTTGACCTTTGTTTTGACCTCTATTTTATTTCAATTAATTTATGTACTAATTTTCATTATTTTTAAAATCTTTTTGGGGGATGATGATTTCCTGACCCCACCTTACTTAGTTTAATTTTTCATAATTTTCTTGATTAATTTTCTATTTATTTGATAATTATTAATTTGACTTGAATTTTCAGTTGACTTTGTTATGATTGATGTTTGACTTAGGGATTGCTTAGGGCAATTGAAGAGATCTTTTGATCCTATCTTGTTCATCTTATGTGCCATGTATTAGAGGCCTTTCATCTTGATTTTATTTGGTCCTCACCTTATTTCCTGATTAAATTATTTAGTGACCCCTTCTTGTGCATATTTTCATCTGTCTGGTTCATCTATTATCTGTTGCATTTGTTTCTTTCATCCATGCATACTATTGCTTGATTGTTTAACATGTTCATACTTCCCATGCATTGTTTAATGCTCCATTATTTCGTTCTTTGATTCTTTTATTTGATTATATACTTGATTAATGATCTGATTTGATTGATTAACTGTTGCCTACTTGTATGATGTATGAGGCATATATTCTTATTGTTTGATTGCCATGAACAATCCCCATTCATAACAAATGTACCCCTCTCCCATGAAGTGTATAATGTTTATTCTTTCATTCTTTATTCATCTGTTAATATAAGAATTAAAACGAACATCCGATAATCATTTCAAAACAAGATCAAAAGCTCGATCCAACATCGAGTAATCATTTTCAAAACTTAACAGAACCAGCATGTATTCATCCATTCTTTTGTAAGTCGATTGCTTCACGCATCGCCATTTCTCTTGTAAGTCGATTGCTTCATGCATCGCCATCTACCCGTAAGTCGATTGCTTCAGGCATCGCCATCTACCCTTATCCGTGGCTCCTCTCCTTGCTCCATCCGTCGACTCTTGTTCCGTTTAGGTAGCACCCATTAGGTAGAACCCTTTGTATGATAACATAGATAGAATTCTCTTCATCTTTGCATGCTAACATTAGGTAGATGTTCCCATTTGTAAATCCTAACACATAGGTCCGCATTGCATGACAACTCTAGGGCAGAGCTTCCCCACTTTTAGACCTTCTGTGAGTCTCCGATCTTATGGCATGTCAATCCGTTCTATTGCAAAGAGGTAACTGCCTAAGACTCGATTCAACGAGTTGCGACACCTACTGCTAGGACGTTGAACACATTGCCCACTTTCCTTTGACACAGCTGGTGTCCTCTTTTGTAAGTCCATGTTTAGATGGCAATCCTTAACCCCTAGTTAGTCGAACTACGACAACTCTGATTCTCATGTTCAGATGAGATACGTAGGCACGAGATGCGATGTCTTGCTGAGTTTGACTGACGACTAACAACTAATCCTTGCTTGTTTTCACCCTTGCTGTGATTCTTTTCTCTCGCCCTCGTTGCGATCGAGACCTTCCCTTTCTCTTGCCCTAGTTGCAATCGAGACCCTTGTTCCCGTAGTTAGCTGAACTACGTTTTACTCTGATTCTCATTCCAGATGAGATACGTAGGCATAAGACGCAACGTCTTAGCGAGCACACTTCTCTTTAGCCCATAGGTAGCCAAGCTACAAAGACTCTGATTCTCATACTCATATGAGATACGCAGGCAGTGGATGCGACATCCTTGCGAGTCATTTTCTTTTAACTTTCCTTTAGCAGATAGTACCTTAGATATACCTACACCCTTTAGACTAGAACAACAAGAGTGGATCCTGTAGAGTACTACGGATGCGTAGGGGTGCTAATACCTTCCATTCGCATAATCGACTCCCGAACCCAAGATTTGGTTGCGAGACCTTGTCTTTTCCTTTTTCTTCAGGTTTTCTTCGATCATTTCCTTTCCCTCCTTTGGGATAAATAACGAACGGTGGCGACTCTTCTGTTTTCTTTTCCTTCGCCGGTTGTTTTTTCGCATCCAGTTGCGACAGTAGCCATAAAAGAGTCGAATGATTTGTCAAAATTGACAAAGGAAGAGCTTCAAGGGACACTTGAATCTCATGAACAAATAATGGCTGAAAGAGCCGCAGGAAAGTCGAAGAGTGATATGACTTTGCAAGCTCAATCAACAAAAGAAAGAAAACACAAAGGAAGCTGGAATGACAACAAAGGCAGAGGAGGTTACAACAATTCGACTGGTCAAAATCAGCAAGAAGGAAATTGGTCGAATCAGAGAAAACTCTGGAACTAAGGCAACTAAAGAAGTGGTGTTGCAGGTAGAGGAAGAGGTGGTGGTCAAAAGCCAGACAAGAGTCACATTTAGTGTTACAATGATCAAAGGTATGGTCACTATTCTCGTGATTTTCCATAAAAGAAGAAGAATCAAGAAACTTATGCAAAGCTGAAAAAACATGAAGAAGAAGAGACGTTGTTGATGGTTAAAACAAGAGAAGAATAGAGATTCAAGGACCAATGGTACTTGGACTCGGGATGCTCATCACACATGTCTGGAAGAAAATATTGGTTTGTCAATATAAAACCCTCAATGAAGAACATGGTGAAATTTTCAAATGACAACACTCTAGCAGCTGAAGGTGTTTGGTGATGTTCTGATTATGAGGAAAGATGGCAAGAGGTCAGTAATTTTAAATGTGTTATACATACCAGGCATGAAGAGTAATTTGCTCAGCATATGGCAGTTGGTCAAAAAGAACTACAAGGTGTTGATCAAAGACAAGATGATGAGAGTTCTCGACTCAAATGGAAGGTTGATCTTGAAGGCTCTAATGTCTCAGAATAGAACCTTCAAGATTGAGCTTAATGTGATGGAGCATAAGTGCCTTGCAACAACAGCCAACAGAGATGAATGGATATGGCATTACAGACTTGGCCATCTCAATTTCAAAGACATCAGAGATTTGAAGAGAAGAAATATGGTTTCAGGATTACCAAAAATCGACATTCCAAACAAAGTGTGTGAAGAATGCGTGCAGGCGAAGCAACATAAGAACAACTTCAGTAAGGATGCATGAAGTAGGTCGAAGGCAATTCTTGAAGTCATATACTTTGATGTATGTGGCCCTCTCCAGGTGGATTCGATTGGAGGTAACAAATATTTTGTTACATTCATAGATGATTTCAGTCGAAAACTGTGGTCTTACCTGATCCAGAAGAAAAGTGAAGTGATCGAGGTATTTTCCAAGTTTAAATCAATGGTTGAAAGACAGAGCGGTCGAAAGATCAAGATTTTGAGGACTGATGGTGGTAGAGAATATGTGTCGAAATATTTTGATGCATTATGTGTGAAAGAAGGGATTGTGCATAAGGTGGTGCCACTCTACACTCCACAGCAGAATGGAGTCACAGAAAGGAAGAATATAACCATTATGAATATGGTTAGAAGTATGTTGAAAGGCAGGCATTTACCCAAAGAATTATGGGGAGAAGCTGTGTCGAGTGCGACATATATCATGAACAGATGTCCGACGAAGAAGCTAGAAGGAATTACGCCAGAAGAATATTGGTATGGTGCCAAGCTTATCTTGAGTCATCTGAGGGTGTTTGGATCTATAACACATAGACATATGCCAGATCAGTTGAGAAAAAGACTTGATGACAAGTCGAATCAGATGATCCTGATAGGATATCATTCGATTGGAGGATACAAGTTGTTCGACCTAGTGAATAAGTAGGTGGTGATCAGCAGGGACGTGATCATATATGAGCTTAGAGAATGGGATTGGACTGATAATGTCAAGAAAGATTTAGTAAAAATCTTTTGTGATGAACCAACTAGTGAAGTCGAAAGAGAAGTTCGACAGGGAGAAGTCAAAGGTGAAGCAAGCACAAGTAGACCTCAAAGAACAAGACACATGTCTGCAAGGTTGCAAGAATGTGTGATTACATCAGATGATGTGGTCAATGTTGAAGGTGAGTTGGTACATTATGCTTTCTACGCAGATGTCGAACATGTCAATGCAGCTGAGGCATTGAAAGATTCGAAGTGGATGAGAGCAATGGATGAAGAGCTGAAGTCAATCGAAGTCAACAACACTTGGTCACTTGTCGAATTGCCCAAAGACGAGAAGGAAATCTATGTGAAGTGGGTATTCAAAGTGAAGTTGAATCTCAGATGTAAGTTACTCGACACAAGGCGAGACTTATGGCAAAAGGATTTCTTCAGAAAGAAGGAATCGACTTCGATGAAGTTTTTGCACCTGTTGCTAGGACCGAAACAATCAGGTTGGTTATTGGTCTAACAAACATGAACAACTGGAAGATGTTCCATATGGACGTGAAATGTGCATTCCTTAATGGCCCCTCAGAAGAAGAAGTTTATGTTTCACAACCAGCTGGGTTTGTGAAACATGGCGAAGAAAGAAAGGTGTACAGCCTGCATAAAGCCATGTACGGACTTAAACAAGCTCCAAGAGCTTAGAACAAGAAGATAGATGGTTTTCTAAGGGAGAAGGAATTTGTGAAGTGCACAAGTGAAGATGGAGTATATGTAAGAAGAAGCAAGAGTGAATTGCTTATACTATGTCTTTATGTCGATGACATGTTGATATTAGGTAGCTGCAAGAAGGAGATCAAAGAATTCAAAGGTGATCTCAACAAGGAATTCGAAATGTCAGATCTGGGTGACATTTCATATTTTTTTAGCATCGAATTCTACAAGAGTGATAGAGGTTTGATGATGCACCGTAGAAGGTATGCGGGCGAAATTCTCAAGAGATTTGAGATTCAAGATTGCAACCTAACTTCGACTCCAGTTGAGCCCAGATTATAACTGTCAAAAGATTCAGATGAAGATGATGTCGACCCAACCCAATATAGAAGACTTATTGGGTCACTTCGATACCTTTGTCATACAAGACCTGACTTAACATACAGTGTAGGTATGGTGAGTAGGATCATGCAGAAGCCAAAGGTATCACATCTAGCAGCGGCGAAGAGGATACTAAGGCATCTGAAAGGAACTCTCGACTATGGCATTTTATTTCCTATAGCTGATGAAGGAAAGAATACAAATTAGTGGGATACACCGACTCAAGTTGGTGTAGTGATGTTGAGGATCGAAAATCCACAACTGGCTATGTGTTTATGCTAGGTGGTGCACCAGTTGCTTGGAGTTCGAGAAAAGAGTCAGTAGTGGCATTATCATCATGTGAAGTAGAATACATAATTGCTTCTCTTTGTGCATGTTAAGAAACATGGATGGTGAATCTGGTCGAACAGATAACAGCGAAGAGTCATGGAGCAATTACCATAAGAATCGATAGCATGTCAGCTATCAATCTGGCGAAGAATCTGATAGCACATGGTCGAAGCAAGCACATCAAAATGAGGTTCCATTATTTTCGAGAGCAGGTAGCAGATGGGAAGATGAATATGGAACACTGCAGAATGGAGAATCAGATTGCAGACATCATGATGAAGGGAGTGCAGGTCGAAGTGTTCAAAAGACTAAGAGCTATGATGAATGTAGATAGCTTAGACACAATGAATTAAGTGGTGTGTTGAATTGTAATTCCTTGTGCCATAGCAGGTTGCTCGACGAAGCAAGAAAGTGTCCAACCACCTAGTGTGTTGAGTTGTGTTAGTGTAGAAGTGTCAAAGCATGTTGCTTCATACAGGATTTTGACTTAGGCCTATTTTAGTAGTGTTAGCTATTTTGGGCTTTTATAGTTTTGGGCTTTTATAGTTTTGGGCATTGACTTGAGGTCCAAGTTAACCTAAATCTATAAATAGAGGGGGTAACCCTTATTTTGAAACAGAGGTGGATAGAGTATTCAGAACGCTTGTAATTCACAGTATTTTGCAGTTGCAAAGTGAATAAGAAGTTTTCCATAGTTTGTGGACAGAGAGAAACTCTGCAAAATTCTGTTACTCTTCTCCTTCATCGTTCTTTACTTTCTTTCTTTCTCCATTGTTCTTTTCTTTTCATTGCTATTGTATGGGTGATAACAATCCTGTTCATCAAGATTGATTGAAATTCTCCATTGGTTTTGGGAGATTTCCAACAATAACTATGTAGATTGTTTAATGACAAATACATAAATTAAGCAATGATATATTGTTTAATTATTAGGAATAAAGGGCAGTTCTTTGCACTTGGTTTGGATGTAAAATAAGAGATTATAATATATGAGTGTTTAGAAATGTTTGAACTGAAATTGATAGATTGAGAAAGGAGAAAATCATATCCATGTATATAAATACATATTATTTTTGAATTTTGAAAATAGTCACGAAGAAGTTTTCAGGATGAGTCGCATAACAATTCGCTCTATTTAAGACATTTTTTGTCCAAAGTTATGCAAGTCAGTCACTCAATCACGTTGTCTCCAGGATAAAATAGATCAGTTCTATATTATATGATTACTACTTTCACGATAGATAATTGGTCTAGAAATACACTCTATAATGGTTCAAAAACCAGTTAAATATGATATAAATATCACTCGCAGTATCTGATATATACACTAGTCATATTAGTTTCTCAAACAATGAAAAATTCAAATAATTCTCAAAGAGAACTCAATGGCAACCATTTGACCACTCAAAATAATTTATCAATTAAGAAGAAATTCAATTAATTCTCAAAAGAGAATCCAAAAATTAATATTTTATAATTTCTCAACTCAAATGATGAGAAATTAAAACAACTCTCTAAAGAGAATTCAAGAAAGTACCCGGAAAATTCTAGGAGTAGAAAAAAAGGGATAGAAGTTGGTGTTTTGACAATTCGAAAGACACATAATTATAAGAGTGAGGAAGGAAAAACTCAAAATAAATTTTTGGTGTATTTTGAATAAAGCACGTGTTTTCCTTGTATAGTGAAGCAAGCTAGCCAAAGAATGTTATCTGAGCAATGTGGAACTTGGAGAATTTTTAAGTTCATCCCTATATTAGAATAATGACATAATGTTCCAACAATCCTCCACTTTAATTTAAAAACATGATTTTAGAAGGAACATCAAATGTGTCTAGGATTATCCATAAGCAAATGTGTTTACGACCCGAACCTTTGTGTATCTAGTAGGATTCTGATTCAATAAGAGTGACACAATTGTCTTGAACTCTACCTCAGATATCAAACTTGCACATAACTTTTTCTTAAGGTGTATCCTAATAGACTATGCTTTAATGGCCATGTATGTGTATCCCGGTTTAGTGAAGGCTTTAGGAATTATGCCTCAAAATTCCATAAGATCCGACCTAAGTATCACAATCACATAGGTGAGTCTATCAAGAGTACTCTTATAGCCTAGGTACTCCCTCCTATAGAGTATAAATCTCATTAAGAGTGTATATGATTTAATTCTCTTATCGCTTCGGGATTCATGCTTCTCTTATTTACTCTAGCAGGATCACCTCATATTACTCATAACTTGTTATTACCCATTAAACCTATTTCTTGCAATCTCGAATCATTTAGATCAGGTTACTATCACGAGCAACTCATTTTTTTATAGGAGTTAGTCCCATCTTATTGGATGATTATAAATTTTCTCTCTAGCTAATCCTTTTGTCAAATGATCTACTAAATTTTCATTAGTGCCTGCGTAATCCACTCATACAACTCCTTTAGAGATACAATCTCTAACAATGTGTGTTTTCTTCTAATTTTACATCTTTTACCATTACAATAATAGTTCTTAAGTTTCGCAATAGCCACAATACTATCATAATGGATCAACACAACTGAAATATGTTTTTTTCCATAAAGGGATCTCAGCTAGCAAGCATCTTAATCAACTTGTTTCTTCACTAGCAATCGCTAATGCTATCATCTTAGACTCCATTGTGGACTGAGCGAATATAGTTGGTTTCTTTTATTTCCAAGATACAACTTCAACAATTATACTAAATATATAACCACTAGTTGCTTTGGAATCATCTCATAAAGTATTATAATATGCACTACTGTATCCTTCAGGTACAACAGGAAATCTCTGATAATGTAAACCGAGATTTGTGGTCTTTTTAAGGTAGTGCATGACTTGATCAATAGCTTGCCAATGCTCATTACTCGGTCTACTAGTGAACCTGCATAATAATTCTACGACATATATTGTAGGAGAAGAGCGATCCAAAATGCAATGGAATTTAAAATTTCTCTTTTAGTGATCCTTACGAATGGGCATGATCAGTGATAGAATTGTTACCTCTTGTGGCGATTGTAACCTTTGAGGCAGAACTACGGATCGATCACGAACGTTGACAACGCCTCTACTCAGTCCACACGAACAGATTCCTTCAATCTCAGTGCTAGCTGCTACGAATGAAGGCTTTGAGTGTGTGTGTGTGTGTGAGAGAGAGAGAAATGAAATTGCAACTACACAAATGCTTCTACGCAAGGATTCTATTTATAGAACCACTTGTGTGGGCTGCAAGCTAAAAGGCCCACTCAAGTGTATGTGGCCCATATCTTATAATATGTCAAAATCACTTAAGCGCATGGTACCTTACCATATTCTGTATTCTACTTAAGTACACCGTATCTTACGATGTTCTACAATTCACTTAAGTGCACTGTATATTACGGTATTCCTTAGTTACTCTATCTATCATCAATCCGTCCTTTTGTGTGTGACCCTGTAGGTTTTCGCGGCATTGGCAATTATATTATATCCTGTATTTAACATAATAAACAGTGAGCGGTATCTAGCAACACATCGCTACTATCCAAGACACGAAAAATGTCATGTAATCTGACAAATCCTTCTGTGATAATACTTATGTGTACAATTACCCTTTTGCCCTTATGTCTATATTGAACACAAGGCATAGACCATGTCATCCTTGTCCAGTTCAATACTGGGCCCATAAGTATTTATCCTGTTACGCAGGATGGGCAAATTCCATCTAGGTTACTCATGTCCCTTAGCATGCTTCGTGGAGTACATATTGTCGCATCCGCGAAAAACAATCGGCGGGCTAAAACAAAACAACACAGAGCCACCACCGTGCGTTATTTATCCCAAAGAGGGAAAGGAAACGCTCGAAGTAAACCTGGGAAAAGCATGGTCTCGCGACCAAAGAGAATGGGATCGGGAGTCGGTTACGCAAGGGGAAGGTATTAGCACCCCTCACGTCCGTCGTACTCGACGGGATCCACGTTCTAAAAGAAAGAAAAGGTTGCTAAAACAAACATCACACACACACACACTGAAGACAACACAGGTGGAGGAAAAGGGGAGAGGGCTCGCTAGGATATCGCATCCTATGCCTACGTATCTCGTTTGGAACGAGAATCAGAGCTACCGTAGTTCGGCTCACGCACGCCAAACAAAACACACACAAACACAGGCAAACTTGGAACCCGAACGCTAATCGCTGGACTTACATCGGCTTCCGAACCAAACAAACACACTCAGGATACAGACAGCCAATCGCTGGTCTTACATCCATATCCTGACACACAAAAGGGTTAACAAACAAACAACAAGTTACTAAGGAGTCAGGCACTCGAGCCTAGTAACTGTCAAGCAAACACACACAAAAAGAAAAAAGGGTTGCCCGGAGAGACCTCGCACGGTCTCCTGCCTACGTACCTCATCTGGTATGAGGATCAGGGCGACGTAGTTCCCCTGAACGGGAAAGAAATTCTAACCAGATACAAAGGGAGACACACTACTAGGGAGCTGTACTCGAGCCTAGATGTTATCATGCATCATTGCCCTATGTTATGGTTTCTATCCTAACTTGCACAGGCAGCAAGCTAATCCTAAACAGGCAAAGCAATCAAAGCAAACAATCACAAATAACACACACTATATCCAAACAGAGGTGGCTCAAACAAGGGTTAGACTGCCAAAGCAAGTCAACTGTATCAGGGTGATGTTAGCTCTTAACCCTGACATTGAGAGCCAGGGTGAAGCCAGATGAAATGGGAGTGAGGGGTGTGCCTCACAGCTTTTATCCCTGGCCAGGGAGAGCTTCAGACAAAGGAAGTGTGGGTCCAGAAAGTGGGAACCCTTCTACACTTATGACACTGACTCAACTGTACAACTGTACATGGATCTTGGGTTAGGATCCACAAGGCATCAACATGTAATGTGAGCCAAAGGACGACTCAACAGATTAGCAGGAGGTGGATTACACACCTCTTGTGTCTGCCAATTGCCTTAACAAAGGTCTTTTCCTGCTTGGGGACAAAAATAAACAAGCACAAACATCGCCTCTTAAGGAGGACTTCAGACAGGTGCCTGGCCAAGTAACAGGCCAGGTCTTCCAGACTACATGGAGTTAGTGATTCTACCTCAATTGGTTTACACAACCAAGCAGCAGCACAAGCGAGTTCACAAAGAACTAGAGCAACTAAGGTACCTGAAATCAATCTAATATAGTCAGTACTCAGCTCAAACAGTTAAACAGACAAGTTAAAAGTCACACAGTTAACTGTATACAAGCAATGCATCAAGCAAAGCATAAGCCAATGCTCAACACAAATGAATTAGAAACCACCTACAAAACAAAATTAATGTTAATCAACATCATTCACATGAGCAACTCAAACCAAGTGCATTAATTCCTCCATGCCATTTGCCTTTTGTCCTGAAAACACAATCCAAACATGAGAAGCATAACCCTAGGACAAAGCCTAGGGTCCAATAGGGATCAAAATTCACAACAGAACATGAAAATTATCAAAAATCAAGTTCAATCAATTAAGAATCCAATCCAATTGGTCTCATGTTCATATCATCAACCAAGATCATCTCATGAAAGAAATAGTGCAAAACATGCAATCTAAAACCTCAAAGTACCAAACAGAAAGATCCAATCCAAACTCAATCCAAAACAATTCAATAAATCTCCAAAAAATTCACAGCTAAACAGCATTCATAACATGTCAATCACACCAAATTTCAAGTCAATTGGACAATGGGAAGCAAGTCAATTAAATTCATCAAGTTAAAGCATGCTCATACAAGTCCAAACAAGGCACAATATCATGTATCAACTTCAAGCAAGCACAAAACAGTGTAGGAACATGATAAATGCACCAAACCAAAACCATGACAAACTTCAATGTGTCTATAATCACTCCACAAAATTTCAGGTCCATCCAATACATATCCAGAATTTCACAAAACAAATACAAACATGTCTCACAAAAAGTTCACAAATGGCTAAACAGCAAATAAAATCCCAATCAAATAGTAAATGGATTCAAAAATTCCAGAAAAATTCACATGCATTCTCAACATTCACAAGTATTCTCATGCAAAAATCCAGCCCAATTCAAGTTCAATAAGCATAGCAAATAAAATCAAGAAGATGCACAAGACATGGTGTGATACAAAATGTCACACCTCCAAAGATCATGTCATAACTCTCAATCCAGGAGCTCAAAAATTACAAACCACATACCAAAATGACCAGGAATGAGTCTATTTTAAGCACAAAAAGTTTCATGAATTTCTAATGAAGCATCATCCTTTTATGAGCAAAAGAGTGAGCATGGTGCACAAAATGACATGTGAAAGCAAGCCCTAAGCATTTTCAAAATCTACCCGTGCACAATATTATTAAAAATCATCAAAAAAACAAGCACATCACAAGGAGCATTCCACAAAAAATTGCATGAGATTTGGATTAGAATTGGATGAGTTATCATTTTTTGAATGAGAAAGAAAAATAAAAAATGAATGAAGGCAAGGCATGAGCATTATGTGAACATGTGGAAATAAAATACAAAAGCCAAAGGCGAAATTGGCTCAGCCAGGACTCGAAGGGCGGTCCAATTTTAAATACTGGCGCGCGAACACTTAAGTCCAGGAACAGTACACGAAATATGAATCAAAAGGCAATTCTGGAAAACTTTTTCAACCTTCAACCGTGTTCATCATCAAATCCCAGCATATGAACAAATCATCACGAAAATGGACAAATGATATATGGATCGAACCGTCTTCTCAAGCATAACAACAATATCAACATAATTTTCCTTAATTCTAACTATACAACATGAATCGATCAAAGTAAGTTTTGGTGTTCAAACTTTAAATCCAGATAACTTCATCAATATTCAATGAAAACACACGATTCAACTTGCATTGTGCTCAGCAATAAGAGATCTATCAAAGCCATAACCTAATTCTAGCAATTAAAAGATTCGAGATCCAACCTCTTGAAGATGCCGATGTTGAATTCGCGCGTTTCAAGGTGCCGATTGATGAAACAGATGCTGATTGATGATGTAGAAGATGAATGGAACCAAGTCTTCAGCTCAATTATGCTCCAGCTCGTAGGAAATTCAAACTGCCATGTGAAGCTTGATGTTCAACAGCCACGATTTCTTCAAGGTTTTCCACTTTTCTTTTTCAACAGTTCTCCTACAGCAACTGCAGAGAATGAATCACACAAGAACAAGCAAGAAAGATGATGAATCGTGATGAACAAGAGTGAAAAAGTTTGGAAAATTTTGAGAGAATTTTGTGATTTTTGAGTTTGGATCTGAGAAAATGAATGTGTTAATGTGAATTCAGTTATGATTAATGCTTTATACCACTTCCTAATCCAATTGTTAATCAAGATTAGCAAAATTAAGTGAATTAGTGAAATGCACATGTTAAGTAACTTGGCCAAAATGCCCTTTTTCACCAATGACCAATGGAACAGTAAGAATGCATTTGAAGCAAGTCCAATTTTCTGTTTAGAATGTGTTGTAAATGATTTTGCATGAAAATTACATGTATTTTTCAAAATCACTATTTTTCCCACCAACATGCAAAATGAACACTTGAAAAATGGACTTTTGATGTGATGATTTTTGATGAAATGTGATGATGCATCATGAAAGTACATGTCAAATGTGGTTTGCTCAAAAAAAGATCACCCAATTTGGCCAAATGGTTCAAGAGTTATGGCACTTTGAAGTTCTACTTTTTCTGAAAATGATTTGATCATAACTTTCCAACCACACATGAGAAATGAGTGTTCTTGGACTTTTTGGAAAGGTGAGAGCAAGATCTACAACTTTCATGTTGGACAAAATTTCATTTGAAGCATTTTTGGACATGTAATTTTGAGGAGAAAAACTTTCCATTTTTGGCAATTTTCAATTACAAGTCACTTTCTATTTTTGGAAAGTTTTCACCTGACTTTATTTTCTTCATTCTTGATGTTTGAAATGTCAAATGAAACTTGTTTAGACATGAATGAAGTGTCTCTAACCCTCTCCCACCTCCAAATCCATGAATTCAGGCATAGTTGACCGCAGTTGACTTTTCTGACTGATAGATGAATTTCAGCTTGACTGATCAAATTGAGCCTCAAACTCCTGATGAAATGGCTCAATGATGAAACCCTAGCTTCCATAAGCTCAAAATAATCATATGATAATCCCCATATCCATTGAAAACCCCATCTCCTTACCAAGCCCTGATTGGCACCATGCAGATTATTAGGGTTGACCAGTGGTCAAAACCCTAATCTCAAGGTATCTGATCAATCTCTTGGTGATGACAAAACCATGATGATGATGATGTATCATTTCAACCAAGATGAAGCTCAATCTCCTTGACAACCAAGAAACCCTAATTTGAATCACACATCCTCAGATGGCTAATGATCAATCCATAACTTTAGCTTGCACCTTAACCTCTTTATCTTCTGATCAAGACCTAGGAGGATGACTTGTCCCATGTAACCACATGATATGCAAATATGCAATGCCTAATGACCTACAAAATGATATGCAATATGCTAAGCTAGTCCCAAGAGAGGAGGGCAAATTTTGAGGTGTTACAGCTGCCCCTATTCAATCCACTGTGAACCTGTCGATATGAATAGCCTCGGCTTTCAGATGATCAGGGTGAAGAGTGATTGAATACCAAGAATAGACGAACAATTTGCACTCCGATGGGAGATAATTAACAATGCCTGTCAGAATTGGCAAAGAACACAATTTTGCAGAAAAATCCGTCTGATACGGAGAAAGTCGGCCTGAGTACCGAAACAGCAACGTCGACCTGGATACCAAAATAAATGGTAACACAGGGATAACCATGGCCTGATCACCACCCCCGCTGGGGATTATTATTTTTTCCTTTTCTTGAACCCCGAAAATTTTGATGATTGCTTTTTTCATTTTCTTGAACCCCGAAATTTTCCTTTGCGCAAATGATCCCGGATCACTGCATTTGAACCCCGACATCTTTTTTGCCAAAATAATGAACCCCATTCTCCATTTGAACCCCAGTCGCCTGACGATAACTTGTGATCGCCATTGCGAACCCCATTCTCCAGAAAACACCTCGTGTCTCCCTTTCTCCATTTGAACCCCGCTCTCCAGAAAATGCCTCAACATTTCCCTTTCTCCATTTGAATCCCGTTCTCCGCTTTCTTGTGATAATTCCGCTGGCAACATCGGAAATAACACCAAACACCACTCTGAGGGCGACATATCCGAGGGTACACCTTCACAAAAGGAAGGTAACATGTGTATCTCTTCCTTAGAAGACACCCATAACGACTTCCATTGGCCTCAACCAAAGTCAACGGTGACACATGAACAGAAGATAATCCTGAGGACCTCATCCTGGACATAATCTTCAACTCCACTCTCTATTTGGACCCCACTCTCCAGAAAATGTCTCAACATTTCCCTTTCTCCATTTGAACCCCGATTGTCGCGCTGATCGCGTAACGTCCTTTGATTTCATTTCCATCTCCGCCCGACGGAAAGATTTCCTCCAGTATCGCACTACTGGGGAACATTGTTGACCTGACATCATGACGCTAAACTCCTCAGAGTAACATCTTCACCATCCGGCGAAACCAAAACCTCAAGCTGTAACCACGGCCTGAGCAACTGATACTTGCAATGCTGATGATTTTCCAACTAGTGAAACCACTCCTCAAACGGTAACCATGGCTTGAGTAGCATCTTCATCCACTGGCAAAACCAAATCTCAAACGGTAACCACAACTCGAGACTAGCCTATGCTTGCAATATGATGCATGATTTGATTTTTCCGTGTAATGCTCCATAATTATGGAAATGCTACGCGATTTACTTCTTTTTTTTTGTTATGCAATATGCTATGCTTATTATACATGATGTATGTATAAAAAGTATCCCCCTCAGGGAACTCTTCTGAGGAGCTCAAGACACTCTGTTGAGGAACTCGCCAACACTCCGATCTCCACCCCGCTGGGGAATAACACTGCTGCTGGGAATAAGCAACCCTTGCTGGGGAAAAACCCCCTTTGCACCCGATCCGCTTGGAGAATTGCTGGGGAAGAAATCACCAATGCACTCTGTGGGGATACAACAGTCTTTGACTTTCTGGGGATATAAATCCCGACTCCGCTCGAGGAACCACCGCACACAGATACTTCCGCTGGGAAACAGCAACCTTCAGGCCTGGCGACTGGGGAAGCATCGATCTGAAACCTGCTGGGGATAACCATCCTGACCCTGCCAGGGAAGCCACAGACCTTGGATCTGCTGGGGAATTAGTCCTCACGACTCTGCTTGGAGAGATAAGGAAATTCTGGTACTGAACACCCGTCGACTCGTCGAACCATGGAATTCACCATCCAAACCCCAATGTCAGCTTTCCACTTTTGAGAACTCCCAGACTCGTCTGGACCTTTTCTGCTCCATCATCTTGTATTCCAAACCGCTTCGTACTCGACGGAGAGTGAACTCCTGGGATTTATACAAACTTTTCAATCTTCAGACTTTGAAGAGTCTTCTTGATTAATCTCAAGGATCGTCGTACGTCTCGTCGTCTTTTCGCCATTCGTCCGTCTCTTATCCCTGATTGGACTCCACGGGGATTTGTTTTGTCAATAGCTTCCACATCACAACCTGCAAGTGAGGGAAAATACCTAACAGTACCTGCAAAACAGATCGTTAGATAAAACCGTGCCCCAGGCGTGTCAAGATTTCAACACTTGGGTCACTCAACCTTCCGAATAAGATTTCAAGTTTTCAATCTTATAAACATGCATCGGAAGGGACCTGTATGTTTTAAAATGCAAAATTCTTTATCACAAACAACCGGATGTTTTTGCAATCAAAGCGGTAATGAAAAACAAAAACAAAAATTATTTGACTGAATATGCATTTTATTGATTGAAAAAGTGTGGCTCAAATTGAGCAATACAAAGGATGCAATTCCTGAAAAGAGGTAATTGCGCACAAAAGGAAAAATCTATCCTAATGGCAATGTGAAACCGCGATCTCATCGAGTTCCAACTCGGTTACACCCCATATGTCCTCAGACTCTCCTTACTTTCTGCCTTCTGAACAAGACGATTCCGACCGATCCCTACCGGGTATTATCCATGATGCTTTAACCAAAGCGCAAACGATCATGCCAGACGCAGTTGTTCGTTTCAATCCCTCTTTTGCCTGGACCGCCCTTTCGGGTTTTCAGTCCACCGGGATACCCTTTTTTGCTCAAGTCGCCTTTTCAGGTTTTCGACTTGCCGGGTGTACAATTTTCTTTTTTATCCCTAATTTTTGCCCGAACCTTTTTCATTATTTTTCTGGTTCGCCGGGATGCCCATTTTTGCTTGGACTATTTTATTCTTTTCGTCCAGCGGGTCTCTTTATACGAAGTATTTTTTAACTGCGTCTGCATTCACAGGGGATGGAAAATCCTCGCCATCCATGGTCGTCAGCAACAAGGCTCCGCCAGAGAAAACCCTCTTGACCACGAATGGACCTTCATAATTAGGTGTCCATTTGCCCCTTCGATCGTTTTGAGGAGGAAGGATCCTTTTCAGCACCATATCACCTACGTGATACACCCGAGGTCGTACCTTTCTGTCAAAAGCACGCTTCATCCGCTGCTGGTACAACTGCCCATGACAGATGGCTGCCAACCTCTTTTCTTCAATCAGGCTTAACTCCTCGTACCGGGTCCTCACCCATTCAGCCTCTTGCAACTTCACGTCCATCAGGACTCTCAAAGAGGGAATCTGAAACTCAACTGGTAGCACCGCTTCCATTCCATATACCAGTGAGAAAGGCGTTGCCCCAGTAGATGTACGCACCGACGTTCGATACCCATGCAATGCAAACGACAACATCTCATGCCAGTCTTTATAGGTTACCACCATTTTCTGCACAATCTTCTTTATGTTCTTATTGGCTGCCTCAACCGCCCCATTCATCTTCGGACGATAGGGAGAAGAAATGTGATGTTCAATCTTGAATTCCTGGCACAGTTCTGCCATCATCTTATTGTTCAAATTAGAACCATTATCAGTAATGATTCTCTCGGGAACCCCATATCTGCAAATGATGTCTCTCTTGAGAAATCTGGCGACGACCTGCTTTGTCACATTCGTATAAGAGGCTGCTTCTACCCACTTGGTGAAGTAATCAATGGCCACTAATATGAATCTGTGCCCATTCGAAGCCGTAGGCTCTATCTTCCCAATCATATCAATGCCCCACATAGCAAACGGCCATGGAGATGACATCAAACTCAAAGGATTTGGAGGCACGTGCACCTTATCAGCATAAATCTGGCATTTATGACACTTTCGCACGAAATTGAAACATTGGGCCTCCATTGTCATCCAGTAATAACCTGCCCTTAGCAGCTTCTTCACCATTGCATTCCCACTGACATGGGTACCGAACGATCCTTCATGAACCTCTTTCATCAATTGGCTTGCTTCTCTATCATCAACACATCGGAGCAAGACCCAATCAAAATTCCTCTTGTACAAAACCCCATCCTTATTCAGATAGAACACCATGGCCAACCTCCGCAGAGTCTTTCGGTCCTTTTTAGATGCTCCCTCAGGATACTCTTGAGTTTCCAGATAGCGCTTGATATCGTAATACCACGGCTTCTCACCATCAGGCGCTGTATCAACAGCAAACACATAAGCCGGTCTATCCAGACGTCCCACCTCAACACTGGGGAACTGATTCCACCACTGCACCTTAATCAAGGCAGCCAGAGTAGCCAAAGCATCTGCCAAAGGATTCTCCTCTCTAGGCACATGATGCAATACAACCTTGGTGAAAAACGTCAACAATCTCCTCGTATAGTCCCGGTATGGAACTAAATGAGATTGATGCGTATACCATTTTCCGTTAACTTGATTTACAACCAGAGCTGAATCTCCATATATGACAAGGTTCTTGATCCTTAAATCAATCGCCTCTTCAATCCCCAATATACAAGCTTCATATTCAGCCACGTTGTTGGTGCACTCAAATGTTAGTCGGGCAGCAAAAGGAATGTGGGATCCTTTCGACGTAACCAAAACAGCACCAACACCGCTACCATTCACGTTAACGGCCCCATCAAACATCAGAATCCATTCGGATTCAGGGTCAGGCCCCTCCTCCGGGATTGGTTCCTCGCAATCTTTCGATTTGAGAAACATGACGTCCTCATCAGGGAATTCAAACTTCATCGGTTGATAATCCTCAATGGGTTGCTGAGCGAGGTAATCAGACAATACACTCCCCTTGATCGCCTTCTGAGAGGTATATTGTATATCATATTCTGTCAAAATCATTTGCCACCTTGCAACCCGTCCGGTCAATGCTGGCTTCTCAAAAATGTACTTGATTGGATCCATCTTGGAAATCAATAAAGTGGTATGAACCAGCATGTACTGTCTCAGTCGGCGCGCAGCCCAGACCAAAGCACAGCAAGTTTTCTCGAGCAATGAATATCTGGTTTCACAGTCGGTAAACTTTTTGCTAAGGTAGTATATGGCATGCTCTTTTCGACCAGAATCGTCATGTTGCCCCAATACACACCCCATGGACCCCTCGAGGACCGTCAAGTACAAAATTAACGGTCGTCCCTCCACAGGAGGCATCAGAATCGGAGGCTCCTGCAAATACTCTTTTATCTTTTCAAATGCCGCTTGGCAATCATTATTCCACCTAACCGTTTGCTTTTTTCTCAATAACTTGAATATAGGTTCACACGTGGCTGTCAGATGAGATATGAACCGTGAAATGTAGTTCAATCTACCTAAGAAACCACGAACCTCTTTCTCCGTTCTCGGTTCAGACATTTCTCTTATTGCTTTTACTTTAGCAGGATCAACCTCGATTCCTTTCTCACTTACAATGAACCCCAGCAATTTACCGGACCGCACCCCGAACGTGCACTTATTCGGATTCAACCTCAGTCTGAATTGTCTCAGCCGGTCGAACAACTTGGCCAGATCTACCAAATGCCCCTCTTCTGTTTGGGACTTTGCTATCATGTCATCAACATAGCATTCAATTTCATGATGAATCATATCATGAAACAAAGTCACCATGGCCCTCTGATAAGTAGCACCGGCGTTCTTGAGACCGAATGGCATCACCTTGTAACAAAAGGTGCCCCACGGTGTGATGAACGTTGTTTTCTCCATATCATCTGGCGACATTTTGATTTGATTATAGCCAGAAAAGCCATCCATGAAGGAAAACACCGAGAATTGAGCTGTATTATCTACCAACACATCGATGTGAGGTAATGGAAAATCATCCTTCGGACTAGCTCTATTCAGATCTCGGTAGTCCACACACATTCTCACCTTCCCATCCTTTTTCGGGACTGGCACAATGTTCGCGACCCAAGGCGGATAATTAGTGACGGCAAGGAAACCAGCATCCCACTGCTTCTGCACTTCCTCTTTAATTTTCATCGCCATGTCAGGTCGAGTTCTGCGCAACTTCTGCTTCACTGGAGGACAATCTGCTCTCAACGGTAGCTTATGCACAACGATATCGGTATCCAACCCTGGCATATCCTGATAAGACCAGGCAAAGATGTCGACATACTCTCTCAACAACGCCACCATTCTGCTCTTGACACTTTCCTCCAAAGCAGCCCCGATTTTCACTTCTTTCTTAACCTCGTCGGTACCCAGGTTCACAACCTCAATCTGCTCTTCATGCGGCTGAATCACCTTCTCCTCTTGTTTCAACAACCTGGCTAATTCCCCTAGCAGTTCACAATCTTTTTCGCCTTCTTCTTCGGCTTGATAGATCGGATTGTCGAAGTCATATGAGGGTGTAACAGGATTGTTATCAATGAGATCCGGAGAATTATCGCATCTGCATGAATGTGGATTCATGCATTGCTTAGAACCGGAACGAGTCAAATCAAAAAGAAAAACGAAAACATTGCCATTTTTATTTTGTTTTTATTTTTAAACTGCAAAAATAAATGAAAAACAGGGAACACCGCTTTTAACTGAAAAACATCCTTTTATTAATGATGCAAATTTGCAAATTTTAAACATGAGGTGGCCCTTACAATGAACCATTACGTGTCGGGCAACACATATGGCTTTCATGCAAATAAAATCAAAAACAGAAAAATATTACTCTTCCAGCAAAGTGACCGTGATGATCTTTTCAGCCTTCCAGTTCTGGATTCCCATCCCTGGCGCGCACGGCTTTATCCATCGGTCCATCTCACAGTCGCTATCAGTTTCATCACCCATCATGCAGATGTGATCCGGATCCAGCATTCCGGCACTAGTGAACGTGACAGACGGACGACGTCCTCTTCCTTGTCCAGGCGAGCCTCTGTTCGACTGATACCCCACTCCGAAGCGGTCTTTCTTAGTGGAGATATCCATCATTTTCCCCCAACCAGGAGCCTATCCGTTCTTCACCACCTCAGTGGCCTGTTTGTACGAAGATATGGACGGTTTCTCCTCTTCTTTGGCAAACAGAGCATTCTCCACCTTAACGGTTTCGAAAGCTTGACTCGGCGTCTCCCATATTTCACCGTCCATCTCCACGTATTTGAATGATTAAAGGTGGCTGACAAAGATATCCTCTTCTCCGCACACAGTGACGACTTGCCCCTCCCAGATATATTTCAGCTTTTGGTGCAAAGTCGAGGTTACTGCCCCAGCAGCATGGATCCATGGGCGACCCAACAGGCAATTGTATGCCGGCTGAATATCCATGACATAGAAAGTCGACTTAAACACCTCTGGGCCTGTCTTCACCGGTAGCTCAGCCTCTCCGAATACGGCCCGCTTCGACCCGTCAAATGCCCGCACTATCAGATCAGTGGGAGTCAGAATCAGCCCTTCACAATTCAGCTTAGCCAGAGCTTTCTTCGGCAACACATTCAATGAGGAGCCGGTATCAACCAGCACATGCGAAAGCACAGCTCCTTTACACTCCATTGCGATGTGTAATGCCCGGTTGTGATTCCTCCCATCCACAGTCAGATCCATATCTGTGAAACCCAGCCCATGGCTGGCATGAACATTAGACACCACTGTCTCCAACTGGTTTATTGTTATCTCTTGAGGAACATAGGCTTTCTTCAAAATCTTCATCAAAGCCTCTCTATGCCCCTTAGAGCTTAACAACAAACATAGGATTGAGATTTTGGAAGGAGTCTGCTGCAGATGGTCCACAAGCTTGTACTCAGACTTCTTGATGATTCTAAGAAATTCTTCTGCATCATCATCAAGTTTCTCTTCTGACCCAACCGGCGCCGGTGTCACCACTGGAGTACCATCATTGACTACCTGTTGTTTTCCTTTTGCCCTGGCTAAAGCCTCGGCCTTTTCTTTTTTCTCTTTTTCTCCTTCTCCTCCCCTCAAGGCATCAGGAGCAAACAGTCTGCCACTGCGAGTGAAACCACTGGTACCGACATTATCCACCTTTGAAACGGTGGTTTCACCTGCAGCTTGATCTTCCACCTTCTCTCCATTGCAATAAACCTCTCCACCATAATGCCACGGCACGACATCATCTTTGTCATAGGGGATCGGTCCAGGTACCGTGATGGTAACTGGAGCCGCCTCAGCTAGAGTAGACAAATCAACCGGGTCAAAGTAAATTGTTATGGTGGAGACCTCATCTTTCTCCATATCAGCCCTTTCAAACTGGATACTTCCATCGTCCATCAGCCCTTGGACAGTTTCTCTCAACAGCATACACCCCTCAGGGATAACATGAAGGAGAATTCGACCCAAAGCGCAGCGGAAATTAAAATTTTCTCCTTTAGAGATCCTTACGAATGGTCATGATCAGTGATAGAATATTTACCTCTTGTGATGATCGAAACCTTTGGTGCAGATCTCTTGTGACAATCAAAACCTTTGATGCAGATCCACGGAGCGATCATGAACGTTGAACGATGACAACGTCTCTACTCAGTCCACACGAGCGGGTTCCTTCAATCTCAGTGCCAGCTGGTACGAGTGAAGGCTTTGAGTGTGAGAGAGAGAGTGAGAAAACGAAAAGAATGCAACCGCAAAAAAATTTTGCTTCTGCACAAGGGTTCTATTTATAGAACCACTTGTGTGGGCTTCAAGCTAAAAGCCCACTTAAGTGTATTTTGGCCCATATCTTATAATATGCCCAAAATCACTTAAGCTCATGGTACCTTACCATATTTCGTATTCTACTCAAGTACATCGTACCTTACGATGCTCTATAACTCACTTAAGGGCACCGTACCTTACGGTATTCCTTAGTTACTCTATCTCTCATCAATCCGTCCTTTGTGTGTGACCCTGTAGGTTTTCGTGACGTTGGCAATTATATTAAATCACACATTTAACATAATAAACAGTGAGCGGTATCTAGCAACACATCACTGCTACCCAAGACACGAAAATGTCATGTGATCTGACAATTCCTTCTGTGATAATACTTATGTGTATAATTACCCTTTTGCCCTTATGTCTATATTGAACACAAGGCATAGACCGTGTCATCCTTGTCCAGTTCAATATTGGGCCCATAGACATTTATCCTGTTATGCAGGATGGGCAAATTCCATCTAGGTCACTCATGTCCCTCAGCATGCTTTGTGGAGTACCCATCAACTGTCTTTATGGTTATCCAGTTACGGACAACGTTGGATCAGCAATAAAGCACTCGACTCTACATCTAGGATCCATAGTGGTTTCAGGTCAAAGAGTGGAATATACTATTATCACCATGAGAATAACTTATGACACCTTACATAACTTTCTATATAGTATTCTCATAGCGGGTCAATCCGGTATAAATATTACTCCTAATATTCATACCTATGTTTAAGACTTGATAACTCTTTATCCATGATCCATGAGATGTGATCATCAGTCTACAAACATAATAGTCTTAATGCTTTAATGTTATCCCACTTCACACTAAAGCTCGACTACGGATACTTTAGGAATAATGTCCTTATGTTTAATGTGTTCTCATGATTAAGTCACACTTAATACATTAAACGGACTATCTATTCCAGGGACTTTATTAATCAACCATAATAAAGAGAATGCCTTTTATTATTCGATACAAGTACCAAAATGTATTGGCCTCTAGGGCTTACACCAACAATCTCCCACTAGCACTAGAGCCAATCAGGCATACCCCGTATGCCCATTGATCTAGTATGGCCATCATGCTTCTGCTGCGCAAGAGGCTTTGTCAGTGGGTCAACTATATTGTCAAGTGTAGGTACTTTACATATTTTCACATCTCCTCTATCTATTATCTCTCGAATGAGATGATAACGCCTAAGTATGTGTTTGGATCGTTGGTGAGATCTAGGCTCCTTGGCTTGTGCGATAGCACCATTGTTATCATAATAGAGACCAATGGGATCCACAATGCTAGGGACTATGCCAAGTTCACTAATGAACTTTTTGATCCAAACAACTCCCTTTTCTGCATTTGAGGCAGCAATATACTCGGCCTCGGTTGTAGAATCAGCAACTGTATCTTGCTTTGAACTTTTCAAGCTCACAGCGCCACCATTTCAGCAAAACACATAACCATTGGAATCATTCATATTAAAGCGTCTCAGCACCTTGTCTATGTACTCTGACTTAGGCCAAGCATTTTATGATCTATCTCTATAGATTCTGATTCCTAATATATAGGCTGCTTCACCTAGGTCCTTCATAGATAAGCATTTCCCCACCCAAGACTTTGCTTGTTGCAGGGTAGGGATATCGTTTCCAATAAGTAATATGTCATCTACATATAATACCAGGAATACGATCATGCTCCCACTAACCTTCTTGTAGACACAAGGCTCATCTTCGTTCTTGATGAATCCATATTGTTTTACTGTTTCATCAAAACGAAGATTCCATGAGTAGGTCACAAGCTCATCTTGATCCATGAGTAATACATCACCTTGATCAGATATCCATATATCTCAGGTAGGTGACGTATCCTGCCTGACCTACGTTGGTCTTGTTCTACTTGAGCAGGTTGCTCTTACACAACTACTTGTGTTTCCTGCTCCAATTCCTCCATAGGTGTGTCGATGCTTTGTGATTCTTGAATTTCTTCAAGCTCTACTTTCCTCCCACTGGTTCCTTTGGAAATAAAATTATTTTCTAGGAAAACTCCAGTTCGAGCGACAAACACTTTGCCCTCAGAAGGATTGTAGAAGTAATACCCTCTTTTTTCTTTAGGATACCCCACAAATAAGCATTTGTCAGATTTGGGCTCAAGCTTAGTTGAAATTTGTCGTTTCACATAAACCTCACAACCCCAAATCTTTATGTAAGACATATGTGGTTTCTTACCACTCCATATCTCATATGGTGTCTTCTCAACCTTTTTGGATGGAACACGGTTAAAGTGTGTAAGCTGCTGTCAATGTCCCCAAAAGGAGTTTGGAAGATCGGCGTGACTCATCATGGATCGGACCATGTCTAACAAGGTTCGATTTCTTCTCTCAGATGCACCATTCCATTGGGGTGTTCCAGGAGGAGTAAGTTGGGATAGGATCCCACACTCTTTCAGATGGATCAAACTCTAGGCTTAAATACTCACCACCTCGATCTGATCGAAGAGTTTTAATATTCTTACCTAGTTGGTTTTAACTCGTTAGGTTTCACGCTTTTAGTATTAATGTTATTAATAGGCATTTTGAGATCAAGGACATATAGTCCATTGCTCATTTGTGTAGTAGCATAGAATATATCATTCAAATAAATTGAGCAACGATTGTTCTTTATTATAAATGAAAAACCAAACTTGTCCAGACAAGAAATGGAAGTAATGTTCCTGCTAATTGCAGGTGCATAATAACAGTTCTCTAACTGAATTATAAAACCACTAGGTAAAGTCAATACATAAGATCCTACGGCTAAAGTAGCAACCTTTGTTCCACTGCCAACTCGTAGGTCAACTTCACCTTTTGCCAAATCTCTACTCCTTTTCAGCCCCTGCACATTTGTACAAATGTGAGAACCGCATCCAGTATCTAATACCCATGATGCAGAAGTAGATAAATTTATATAATAACAAAAATACCTGTCATACCCCAAAAATTACCCATCATTTTTCCTAAAAAAAAAGAAAAAAAAAAGAGAATTTTTTTTTTAATTAATTAATTAATTAAATAATTAAAATAAATAAATAAATAAAATATAACAAATTATTTTGGACTTGGGTCTCCCTCATTCCAAGCCCATTACCCACGAAATTAGTCTATAAATACTGAAGTTTCAGTAGGGGGAGTTAGACTTGGAGTTTACACTGGGAGATTCACTGGAGAAAGAAGGAAGAGAAGCAAAACACTCTGAGGTTTTCCTTGGAACAAAACCTTGAGGAAAAAGAAAGAGAGAGAACAGAGAAGGACGGATAGAAACTTTGGCATAGGAACCCTGCCTACCCGGAGAATTCAGAGTAAAGAAACCCTGAAGGCAGCCCATCTGCACCGAAGCCATCGCCGTCCAATTCCCGCTGCCTAACTTATTCCGATACTACAAGTGGTCAATCCCTTCAACCTTGAATTGGCAAACAGGTTTGCGTATCTCTATTGTTTATACTTTCAATTGGCCATATCTACATATATAATGCATCATGATTAAATGTTGATATATAATTTGCTTTCGTATGGGAATTTAAATATGTCTGAATACCCTGAATGTTTGACCATGTTATTCCTGTGATAAAATGCCATAAAATTCAAAGTTCCTAACATGGGGCTGTTTTCAAATTCAAAATCCGTGGCCTTCGCTAGGCGAGGCAGAGGCGAACGAGACAGTAGCTGACTTTTCTATTCTGTTTTTTTATGTTTTATCATAGCCATGCATTATTCATCCTATCCTATTTATTGTTGTGATATTTCTCCGGTGTAATCTTCGATTGCACCCTGATTTGGTGTTCTGACATGTTTTTTTTTTTTTTTGAGTTTCGTAAAGGTTCACATATCCCAGGAAAAGGTTATTGGCTAGGTATTCCACTTTATTTGTGGGATACCCTTGTGGAGTTTCACCCTAAATTAATTTTTAATGTATTAATTTCTAATGTATTAATTTTTTAATATATTATTTTTAATAATTTTAATGTGGAGTTTCATCCTAATTATATAATTAATTGTAAAACTTTGCCTTTGAATAAGTGATCTTGGACCTCTCTTTGTTGCCTTACGATTACGATATTACGGTCATGTCCCACGAACGTGGGGATACCCTTAGCAAAGACCCTTCGGCTAAATCATCATAAAATAAATTATAGTCCCTCGGATGTTGCCTTCGAATATACAACTTTGTCCCTCGATGACCCTCCGATGTTGCCTACGGTTAAAAGATGATAGTCCCTTCGAATGCTAAGGTATCCTCGTAACTGTTGCCTTCAATGACCAATCGATGACCCTACGATGACCCTTTTACATCCAAAGGATAAAACTACTTATTTCTCAATAATAAGGACAGTTTTACCCTCATAAGGATAGGAAATGCCCGTAAAGACCTTGGGTCGGTATAACTCTTAATTGCTGGCTCACAACTTAAAACATTTTTTCACACCTCACACTTTTCAAAATACCTTCAGAAAATCACCACTTGGTATACATTCATACTAGAATCATTACCGAGTTATATTTTTCTAAACAATTTTCAAAACTAAACGAGATAATCACTTTGTATACATTCATACAAGAATCATTACAAAGTTAAATTCTCTTTTCAAAACAATTTTCCAAACAATTCACAAACACTTTTTTAGACAAAAATAATATAAGTGATCGAGCAATTAAGAGCCCATGGATAACCATGGATACAAAGGGTGCTAACACCTTCCCTTTGTATAATGTACCTCCCGAACCCAAAATCTAAATTAAGGTCTTTCCTGTTCTTTTCCACCTTTCCTTATTGGATAAAAGAAAAGTCGGTGGCGACTCTTGCTAACCGCGACATTGCGATAAAAAACACAAAAAGTCCAGTTCACCGTATGACAGAACTGGCGACTCTGCTGGGGACCCTAAATATTTAAAAAGAGAGGTTACCTTAAAAACAAGATCACTTATTCAATTTGTCTGATTTATTTTTAAGGGATTGCTTGGGTATGTTATGCTTGAGTGAAAGATCCTACACCCGGATCTAGTGTACCTTAGGTAAGTAGCAAGAGATCATCGCGACTGTCCGGCGTATACTGGAATGGTCAAAATGATGGCTACGGTTAATGTGGCACTTTGGATGTCCTGATGTTCCTCATGTTAGTTGAGGAAATATTTGGCATTCGCGTGGTGTCATAAAAGCATTAACCAGACCTTTAGAACCCTAATTGACTCATCCTGGCCATTAGAAAGTAGTGAGATAACTGGCTTCGGTTCCGACTGGAGTTGGTTGAGACTCGATACTACACTCTTTGAGATTGGACTTTAGGGAAGCTTCGGTCAACCACTTGGTGTTGCACTGAAGTGGACTTAAGGAAAGGTCAATGATTTGAGATCCTTCTAGAACCCGGTTACTATTCTAAGACAGGTTGAACCAACCAAACTTCAGTGGGGAGGGTATTTACCTATGGAACTCACGCAAGCCTTAAAACCTAGGAATGATTGTTGTGTGACTTGCTTGTGCTTGTTATTTATCTAACAACATGACATCATAACAACATAACATCATAACAACATAACATCATAACATCATGGCATTGTACTAACCATTTCAAGGATGTAGGGATTTAACTCTGCTAAAAAAAAAAAACAGAAAAAACAAAAACAAAAGCAAAAACAAAAGAGAAAAGAAAAAAAAAAGCTTTTTTTGTTAGTTTATGCAAAGTTAAATCCCGAAAGTCCTTGAAAACATTTCATACATTGCATTGCATCGCATAACAGGTATTCTAAAGGATCAGTGTTCTCACGATTTTCCTATCAAACAGATTCCAGCAGATTCAAACAGATTGAACAATGGCTCTCGAACAAACTGTCAAAGATCTCCAGGCCCAGAATGCTCAATTCCAGGAAATGATGCTGAGCTTATCTAAGGGGCAGGAAGAATTGAAAGCTCTTTTGATGGAGAAGAAGAAGGACCAGAAACCTGTGGGTTACATCAACCCGGGGAGAAGGCTTAAGGGACAGGTTACAGGAGTCAAGATTAGAATTCCGAAGGATTCAGAAGAAGAGACCGAGAATGATTCGGAAGATGAGAATCCTAATCTCGTCAATTCTGAGGACGACGATGAAGATTATGAACATGAACAGTACTCTCCGAAGGATGATAAGTACAAGTTGCTGGAAGAACGTATGCTAGCTATGGAGGGGCAGAAAGTGCCCGGTCTGGATTTCGAAAACTTGGGTCTGGTCTCTGATGTGGTCATTCCCCGCAAATTCAAGGTTCCCATTTTCACTAAGTATGATGGTGCCTCTTGTCCTCAGATGCATCTAAGGGCTTATGTGAGAAAGATTCAGCCGCACACTACTGATAAGAAACTGTGGATCCATTTCTTCCAAGAGAGTCTGTCTGGCACACAGTTAGAGTGGTATTATCAGCTTGAGAGCTCTAACATCCGCACATGGATTGATTTAGCAACAACTTTCTACAAGCACTACCAGTATAATTCTGAGTTAGCGCCTACTCGGCTACAGCTACAAAATATGACTATGGGCTCTAAAGAAAGTTTCAAAGAATATGCTCAAAAGTGGAGAGATTTGGCTGGCAGAGTCAAACCCCCTATGACTGATCGAGAGTTAGTGGACATGTTCATGGGTACACTGACTGGCCCATTCTACAGCCATCTACTGGGAAGTTCCTCGTCAGGTTTCACTGAACTTATCTTGACAGGTGAACGGGTTGAAAGCGGCATTCGAAGTGGAAAGATACAGGCAACTACTTCTGCAAGCACCAAAAAGTCCTATCAGGGAAAGAGTGAATCAAATGCTGTGTACAGTGAGAGGAAGCATAACAAGAAGAATCGTGACCATACTGTTGGGGCAGTTACAATTGCCGCACCGCCATCTCAGAACTTCCAACACAGACAAGACAGGTCGAGAAGACAGTTTACCAAGATCAATATGACTTTAACCCAAGCACTGCAGAGTATGTTAAAGGCCAATTTGATTACCCTCAGAGGCCCTCCTGCAAATCCCAACACTACTTCTCCTCGTTATAATCCCAACGCCAGGTGTGCCTATCACTCCGATAGCCCCGGGCATGATACGAATGATTGCTGGTTGTTGAAGAACAAGATTCAGGATATGATCGACGCTGGAGAAATTGAATTTGATCCTCCGGCGACCCCCAATGTCATCACAACACCTATGCCTAATCATGACCAGAATGTTAATGTTGTGGACGACAATTCTCACGTTACTGACGTTGCTGATTTAGCATCTCCTCTCCTGATCGTTAAGAAGAATTTATTGCAAGCTGGTTTATTTCCAGGTTGTGCTGAAGATTGCGATCTCTGTGTACTCCGACCCAATGATTGTTTGAAGTTGAAGAACGGCATTCAACGGCTGATGGATGATCGTACAATTCTATTTGAAAGGGTTCCTAAGGTGGACAACTCTATTGAAGAGGTATCTGTGATTGCTAGGTCCAAAGCTCCAGTGAAGATTACCGCTACTAGAGTGCCTGTGAAGATTACCACTGAGCCCAAAGTGGCTCCCCTGATTATTACCGCACCTGGCCCCGTGCCATATTCCTCCAGCAAAGCTATTCCGTGGAACTATGGAGGCGACGTTTACATCCATGGCATAAAGCAAGTTGGTAGTTCTGCTAATCCTAATGATATTGTGGGGACTAGTAAGGTTACTCGAAGTGGAAGGATCTACTCCCCAGAAATCTCACCTCCCGCTCCCGAAATTCGAGGAAAAAGACCAGTCAATCCTCCTCAGTCAGAGACATCGGTCGAAGTTACTTCTGAAGATGTTGCCAAACAGGAAATGGAAGAGATGCTGAAAATCATCCGTAAGAGCGATTTTGATGTAGTGGAACAATTGGGGCATACTCCGTCTAAAATCTCAATGTTGTCCTTGTTATTATCCTCTGAATCCCATGCCAATGCATTGATGAAATTCTTGAAGACCGCTCATGTGCCTCAAGAAACATCCGTCGATCAATTCGAACATTATGTTGCTAATTTGACTGTTGACAATGGCCTAGGCTTTTCCGATGTTGACCTGACGCCAGCAGGAAAGAATCACAATAAAGCTCTGCATATCTCCATCGAGTGTGAGGGGATCACCCTGGCTCACGTGTTGATCGACAACGGCTCTTCCTTGAATGTGCTCCCGAAAGCTGTACTCGATAAATTTGACTACAAAGGCATTGAACTGAAACCTAGTGATGTTGTGGTGCGTGCTTACGATGGTGCGAAGAGTGTTGTCTATGGTGAAGTGGTTCTCCCTATCAAGATAGGACCTCAAGTCTTCAACACTACCTTTCACGTGATGGACATTCGTCCCGCCTACTCCTGCTTGTTGGGGCGCCCTTGGATCCATGGGGCAGGTGCGGTAGCTTCGTCGCTTCATCAAAAGCTGAAGTATCCAATAGCAGGCATGGTTGTCACTGTATGTGGAGAAGAAGAGTATATTGTCAGTAGTGTGCAAGCCTTCAAATACGTCGAGATGGATGGTGAATTCTTTGAGACTCCTTCTCAGTCATTTGAAGTGGTTCCTCCACCCAGTCCTGTCCTTAAGCCAACTCCCCTTGTGCCCAAGGTTGTTCGTGCTCCCCCTGTCATGATCTCTCTGAAAGATGCTCAAGCCGCGATTGAAAATGGTGATCGTGCTGGTTGGGGTCAACTGATCAATGTACCGTACAAGTCTGATAAAGCTGGCCTGGGGTTTAACTCTGGAAAGATAGTCAAAAATCAGATTAATGCTATGGAAGATGCTGATAGTGATTGCGACTTGGATAGCTGGATTTTCCCAACAATTGGTGACGGACTCAACAATTGGAAGACTGAAGACATTATCCCGATTTCCTTTAGTCAGGAGTAATTGTTATTGTTTATTCTAGAATTGCAAATTTTAATCTTCTTTTACAATCAAACTTCTTAAAGCATTGTGTCTGTGCCCGAGGCACAATGGCTAATTTGTTAGGGGTTTGTCATTTTCATAAGCATATTCATATTCAATAGATCAATGGACTTTTTGCATTCAAATATTGCGCTCTTTATCTTTCCTGTCATTTTTCAAACAAGCTATGTTTCTTGCACACACTCACGTAACAATTTGCCGATCCATATCCACTCTGGATCCTGTTGGTAATGACTCTGCTACTGTTCATTATGACTTTGAAAATCCGATCTACCAAGCCGAGGATGGAAGCGAGGAAGATTGTGAAGTCCCTGGAGAACTTGCCCGACTACTGCAAGAAGAAAAGACTATACAGCCGCATGAGGAATCAATTGAAATTGTAAATCTGGGTACTGAAATAAACAAGAAAGAAGTCAGAGGTTTCTTGGGGCACTCGAATTACATTGCCCGATTCATTCCACACTTGACTGCTACCTGCAAACCCATCTTCAAATTACTGAGACAAAATCAAGAGATGGTATGGAATGATGAATGCCAAGAAGCTTATGACAAAATCAGGAAATATCGCCAAGAACCTCCAGTTCCGATGCCACCAGTTGAAGGAAGACCTTTAATTACGTATTTGACCGTGTTAGAAAATTCAATGAGGTGTGTTGGGGCAACATGACGAGTCTGGTCGAAAAGAGCATGCCATATACTGCCTTAGCAAAAGGTACCGACTGTGAAACAAGATACTCACAGCCCGAGAAAGCTTGCTGTGCTTTGGCCTGGGCTGCTCGCCGACTAAGACAGTATATGTTGAATCATACCACCTTATTGACTTCTAAGATGGATTCTATCAAATACCTATTTGAGAAACCTGCTGTCTCCTGAAAGAGTTATCACTGACAATGGTACTAATTTGAACAACAAGATGATTACTGAACTCTGCACGCAGTTCAAAATAAAACACCATAACTCTTCTCCGTACCGGCCAAAGATGAACGGCGCCGTGGGGACTGCTAACAATATCAAGAAGGTCATGCAAGAAATGACAGTAACATACAAAGACTGGCATGAGATGTTACCCTTTACTCTTTACGGTTATCGCACTTCAGTGCGCACTACGACAGGGGCAACTCCGTTCTCTTTAGTCTATGGAATGGAAGCCATCTTACTAGTGGAAGTTCAGATCCCCTCTCTAAGAATCATGAAAGAGGCGGGCTTAGATGAAGATGAATGGATTCAGACTCGACTCGATCAGATAAATCTGATTGATGAGAAGAGACTTGCGGCTGTTTGTCATGGGCAGATATATCAGAAATGCATGACCCAGGCATTTAACAAAAGAGTTAAGAGACAGGTGTACCAACTTGGCGACTTGGTAATCAAACGCATCATCCTACCACAAACTGACCCCAGAGGCAAATGGACTCCCACATACGAAGGGCCATTTGTAGTTAAGAAGGTATTCTCAGGTGGAGCCATGATACTCGCCACAATGGATGGTGAAGACTTCCCACATCCCGTGAACGCGGACATAGTTAAAAAATACTACGCATAAAAGAGACCCGCTAGATCGACGTATCTAGGCAAAAGTAAGGGCATCCCGGCGAACCAAAAGGGTTCGGGCAAAAATTAGGGATATATAAAAAAAATGTACACCCGGCAAGTCGAAAACCTGAAAAGGCGGCTTGGGCAAAAAAGGGTATCCTGGTGGACTGAAAACCTGAAAAGGCGGTCCAGGCAAAAATTAGGGATTAAAGCGTATGACTATGTCCCGTTCTCAGTCAACTTTCATCCAAGTTCGAGGGACTGACCAAGCCAATCACTTCTATCCGACAGCAAGGGATGAGATGCTCGAAGACATAATGACAGTAGTAGGCTTAAAATCAATAGGACTTCTTCCACATAGCTTTCTCTTTGTTTTCGACAATTTCCTCTTGCTAGGATTTCTG
Organism: Lathyrus oleraceus; assembly: GCF_024323335.1. NCBI lineage: Eukaryota > Viridiplantae > Streptophyta > Magnoliopsida > Fabales > Fabaceae > Lathyrus > Lathyrus oleraceus. Next base: position 43,992,749 of record NC_066584.1, on the reverse strand, counting down.
TCTCCTTGTACACAAATTGCCTGTTTATAGGCCTCCTTTCAAAATCAATACAACCCTCTTTCAAAAAAAAGATGCTTTTGTTTTTACTTTTCTGTTTTGGTTGCGTAAATGTCCATTGATTTAATTTGAATTAATATATGCATTTGAATATGACCAATGTTTACCAAAATACATGCATAGAATAGCAATAGCAATTACCACAAGACTTCAGGATCGAGGATAAGGTCTAACCATGCTTCTAATGAATCCGCTACCAATTCTCTTCCCCAGCAAGCCTATTTTTCCCAGAAGAAATTGGCAGTATTCCCCGGCACAGCCAGCTATTCCCCAACAGAGGTCGGCATCGCCAGACAGGCTGATCATCTCATCCATCTCCAGCCCGACTCTGCTGAATATTTCCACCATCAGACAGAAATCAAGCATCCCCAGCCGAGAAAGGGTCATCGACACAAATGTCTCAAATCAGTAGATGGGGATTTATTTTCCCCAGTAGAGTCCCCAAGCAGAACTTCTCATACGCATAACTCATTCATTACATCCTTTCACAGCATACGCATGCATACAACATTCACATTTATTTTAGCATAACACGAAACATCTCATGCATCATGACATAGCATGAAGCTAACTTTTTCTTTGCAGGTTAATTATCCTCCTGATATAGTCAAAGTAGAAGGTTCATTCAGACAGACACCTTTATCAATCACATTCAAGATTCAGATACATATTTCAAATACAGTTCATGGGAACATTCATTCTGACAACACTTCGATATCCTCCTAACGATGGCATCTTTAAGCCCATCCCAGACATTTATTGCAAGTACAACATATACAGGTTATCAGATACAGCCTAACGTACGGTTCATTCTGATTCAGCCCAACATATGACTTCTTCAGCAACTCCAATGCGGTCTAACGTACGACCCATTGGAACCTTCAAATCCTCGGATACTGCCTAGCGTACGGTACATTGAGGGGTGTAGTCTAGCGTACGACTACTTTCTTTTTCAGATGCAGCCTAACAGACGGCTCATTCTACAACTCAGATACGATCTAGCGTACGATCCATTCTGAACTCCAGCAACTCCAACGCGGTCTAACGTACGACCCGTTTGGATCTTACAACCCTCAGATGCTACCTAACGTACGGTACATTTCTGAAGTGTAGTCTGACGTACGACTACCCCTTTCATCATCAGATCCTACCTAACATACGGTACATTTCTGAAGTGTAGTCTAACGTACGACTACCCCTTTCGTCATCAGATTCAGCCTAACGTACGGCTCATTCTGCAACTCAGATACGATCTAGCGTATGGTCCATTCTGATCCTTTATCCCCAACAACATATGACACACTCCGACTCCCCAGCGAAGTCGGCAGCCTAATGGATGACTCATTATACGGTCTAACGTACGACCCAGTGTGGCACCCATGTCTTCAAATTGGCCTAATATACGGCGCGATCTGAAGCTTTCGTCATCAAACCTCCCGGATGGCATCTTTAAGCCCATCTCCATCAAGACCAACTGTCGATTCTCAAGTGCAAATTTTTGGGGCATTATAGTGTTCAATAATCTTCCACCTCCAGACCACGAATGGCATACACGCCATCCTAACTCTCTCGGTTCAAGAATATTGAACAGGGGCAGCTGTCATACCCCAAAAATTACCCATCATTTTTCCTAAAAAAAAAGAAAAAAAAAAGAGATTTTTTTTTTAATTAATTAATTAAATAATTAAAATAAATAAATAAATAAAATATAACAAATTATTTTGGACTTGGATCTCCCTCATTCCAAGCCCATTACCCACGAAATTAGTCTATAAATACTGAAGTTTCAGTAGGGGGAGTTAGACTTGGAGTTTACACTGGGAGATTCACTGGAGAAAGAAGGAAGAGAAGCAAAACACTCTGAGGTTTTCCTTGGAACAAAACCTTGAGGAAAAAGAAAGAGAGAGAACAGAGAAGGACGGATAGAAACTTTGGCATAGGAACCCTGCCTACCCGGAGAATTCAGAGTAAAGAAACCTGAAGGCAGCCCATCTGCACCGAAGCCATCGCCGTCCAATTCCCGCTGCCTAACTTATTCCGATACTACAAGTGGTCAATCCCTTCAACCTTGAATTGGCAAACAGGTTTGCGTATCTCTATTGTTTATACTTTCAATTGGCCATATCTACATATATAATGCATCATGATTAAATGTTGATATATAATTTGCTTTCGTATGGGAATTTAAATATGCCTGAATACCCTGAATGTTTGACCATGTTATTCCTGTGATAAAATGCCATAAAATTCAAAGTTCCTAACATGGGGCTGTTTTCAAATTCAAAATCCGTGGCCTTCGCTAGGCGAGGCAGAGGCGAACGAGACAGTAGCTGACTTTTCTATTCTGTTTTTTTTTATGTTTTATCATAGCCATGCATTATTCATCCTATCCTATTTATTGTTGTGATATTTCTCCGGTGTAATCTTCGATTGCACCCTGATTTGGTGTTCTGACATGTTTTTTTTTTTTTTTTTGAGTTTCGTAAAGGTTCACATATCCCAGGAAAAGGTTATTGGCTAGGTATTCCACTTTATTTGTGGGATACCCTTGTGGAGTTTCACCCTAAATTAATTTTTAATGTATTAATTTCTAATGTATTAATTTTTTAATATATTATTTTTAATAATTTTAATGTGGAGTTTCATCCTAATTATATAATTAATTGTAAAACTTTGCCTTTGAATAAGTGATCTTGGACCTCTCTTTGTTGCCTTACGATTACGATATTACGGTCATGTCCCGCGAACGTGGGGATACCCTTAGCAAAGACCCTTCGGTTAAATCATCATAAAATAAATTATAGTCCCTCGGATGTTGCCTTCGAATATACAACTTTGTCCCTCGATGACCCTCCGATGTTGCCTACGGTTAAAAGATGATAGTCCCTTCGAATGCTAAGGTATCCTCGTAACTGTTGCCTTCAATGACCAATCGATGACCCTACGATGACCCTTTTACATCCAAAGGATAAAACTACTTATTTCTCAATAATAAGGACAGTTTTACCCTCATAAGGATAGGAAATGCCCGTAAAGACCTTGGGTCGGTATAACTCTTAATTGCTGGCTCACAACTTAAAACATTTTTTCACACCTCACACTTTCAAAATACCTTCAGAAAATCACCACTTGGTATACATTCATACTAGAATCATTACCGAGTTATATTTTTCTAAACAATTTTCAAAACTAAACGAGATAATCACTTTGTATACATTCATACAAGAATCATTACAAAGTTAAATTCTCTTTTCAAAACAATTTTCCAAACAATTCACAAACACTTTTTTAGACAAAAATAATATAAGTGATCGAGCAATTAAGAGCCCATGGATAACCATGGATACAAAGGGTGCTAACACCTTCCCTTTGTATAATGTACCTCCCGAACCCAAAATCTAAATTAAGGTCTTTCCTGTTCTTTTCCACCTTTCCTTATTGGATAAAAGAAAAGTCGGTGGCGACTCTTGCTAACCGCGACATTGCGATAAAAAACACAAAAAGTCCAGTTCACCGTATGACAATACCTGAAGTTGAAGTCTCTACTCCATTCTTCGTATCTTCCAGGTACTTTGGGCAGTTTCTCTTCCAGTGTCCGGTCTTACCGCAATGGAAGCAGGTGCCTGCCTTTGCTATGCCTCCACTAGGCTTCAAAGCAGCAACGGTGGGTCTGGGTTTGGCAACTTCCTTGCCTTTCCCTTTATCACCCTGCTTGGTGGGCCTTTTGTTCTGTCTCTTTCCATTTCCGATCATCAGAATGGACTTCCCTTTTGACTTCAGATTCTGCTCGGCAGTTCTTAACATGACGAGCAGTTCAGGAAGAGATTTGTCCATATCAATCATATTGAAATTTAGGACAAATTGACTGAAACTATCTGGCAACGATTGCAATATCAAATCAGTCGCAAGTTCCTTTTCGAGGGGAAAACCCAATCTCTCAAGGTTTTCCACATACCCAATCATCTTGAGTACATGGGGACCTACAAGGGCTCCCTCAGCTAACTTGCTTTGGAAAAGGGCTTTTGAAACTTCAAACCTCTCATGCCTTGCTTGCTCTTGATAGAGCAGCTTCAGGTGTTCGATCATATCGAACGCTGACATGTTCTCATGTTGCTTTTGCAATTCTGAGTTCATGGTAGCCAGCATGAGACAAGCAGTTTCATTGGCATCATCGACATGCTTCTTATAAGCATCTCTTTCTGCCTTAGGTGCAGAATTAGGAGGTTCCTCTTCAGGAACAGGTGTCTCCAAGACATACAACTTTTTATCATGTTTGAGGACAATCCTCAGGTTTCGGTGCCAATCCAGAAAATTTGTCCCAGACAATTTTTCCTTGTCAAGGATTGATCGCAAGATGTTGTTAGAGGTGTTTGCTGTCATGGTTATCTACATAAGGATTAAGAAAATATAAGTATCATTGGCATATTTAATTAGGCCTTTAATCAAATATGCTCCCACTATTTTACTCAAAACAAATGACCCTCATCATTTGATTCGGAAAATCCCGTTGGAAGATTTTCTAGTGGGTCGAGATCCATATTTCACTTCGTTCTAAGTCCGCGTAGGCGGATTACACAAAACTAGGTTATTTAGGTAGGAACTCATTCCAGTTGTATCTCATACAACTCTCGAAAATTTCAGTTGGGTGAATAACTCCTTATTCCAATCCATCATATGGATTATTCCCAACTCTTGCTTCTAAAACATATATGATATTATTATAATTAAGTTTGACCCATTGTCTTAGCAGTTGGATATTACAATTATCCCATCGCACCTTACTAATATAGAACATGCACCTCGCTTTGGCGAAACCTACATTATCCGATACTAGTCTTGATGAGTGCTAAAACTTGGAAAGCAAACATATATAATATCATCATAATTTGTTTAGTTAAGTTTGACCCATTGTTTTAGCAGTTGGATATTACAATTATCCCATCGCACCTTACTAATATAGAACATGCACCTCGCTTTGGCGAAACCTACATTATCCGATACTAGTCTTGATGAGTGCTAAAACTTGGAAAGCAAACATATATATATCATCATAATTTGTTTAGTTAAGTTTGACCCATTGTTTTAGCAGTTGGATATTACAATTATCCCATCGCACCTTACTAATATAGAACATGCACCTCGCTTTGGCGAAACCTACATTATCCGATACTAGTCTTGATGAGTGCTAAAACTTGGAAAGCATAAACTTAATATTTTAGTTTGAGGGAATTGCAATTGTTATGATCTCACCGGCTTGTTTATCATATAAATCGTCTCTCACATGCATCAACATACATTCACATGCATCAACATACATACAAACAAAATGAAACAGTTATGGCCCCTAGCGCAATTGTTCTCCCAAGCCAATGAGAGAACCTAAGCTAACCTACAACGATCTAAGCTTCTCCAAGCAAGATCTTCAAGGTTGTCCTCCTTTAATATTGAATTCTTCTCTAAGCTTCTCCAAGCAAGATCTTCAAAATTGTCCTCTTTTGATATTGAAATCTTCTCTTTCTTCATAACATTGCCTTCTTCTCTTTATTCATAACATTACATTCCAGAAGAAACTCGTTTTACATACGAGGGTTTGAGATGAGAAAAGAAGTTACATTAAGAGATCAAAAGGAGAGGCACGACACGCAGGTCGTATTTAAAAACCCAAAACAAAATAAAGGACAACTAAGGCCATAACTGATCACCACAAGGCAATAATAATAAACACATTGTTATTATTAAATTTTAATTCCTTTAATTAATTAATTCCTTTTATTGAACAATTCATTTGAAATGGACATTGTTTTTGCATCAACACAACTCTTGCGCAGGCACAAAAATAGAAACCCCAAAATTTTGACTCTGGGAGTGTGACGACCGTCACAGGCGTGTGACGACCTTCACAGGCAATGTGAGTGTGACGACCGTCATGTGCGTGTTACGACCGTCACGCATGTGAGTGTGACGACCGTCATGTGCGTGTTACGACCGTCACGCATCCAGTTTGTTACGCCTGTTACGCTCGTCACACGAGCTTCACGCGGCCAAACTAATAGGACTTTGAAACAGTCTACGGACCTCTTCCAAAAAGCCCTAAATTCACAACTCCTTGACGGCACAACCCTTGCGCCGTCACCAACCCTAATGCGCCAATTTCAGACCGTCAAACACACCTTGATTGTTGATTTAGTATGATTAATCAACAGGTCATTGCTTCACCATACTAATGTCGGATTCCGAAGCAAATGACCATTGATCGCTCAAAGGAAAACAATCATTTAGTGTTCGAATGAACGAAACAGAAACAGTATATCACATATACCGTATTTTGCATTAGGATTACTTATATCATATATAAGTTGATCGGTCTCAATTGCGTAACCTATGGACGATCGATGTATCGCTGCTTCACCATACTAATGTCGGATTCCGAAGCATAGTCAACATCAATCATCCAACTCATACACTCATGATGCCAAATTTAATTACTCGTTTAATTAATTGATTCATTCTGTCTTTTAATCATATTAATACAGAAAATAAACAGCTATCCGGGTCATGGTTTCGTAAGTGGCTCTGATACCACTGTAGGAGAATTGCGACCCAAAGCGCAGCGGAAATTAAAATTTTCTCCTTTAGAGATCCTTACGAATGGTCATGATCAGTGATAGAATATTTACCTCTTGTGATGATCGAAACCTTTGGTGCAGATCTCTTGTGACAATCAAAATCTTTGATGCAGATCCACGGAGCGATCACGAACGTTGAACGATGACAACGTCTCTACTCAGTCCACACGAACGGGTTCCTTCAATCTCAGTGCTAGCTGATACGAGTGAAGGCTTTGAGTGAGAGAGAGAGTGAGAAAACGAAAAGAATGCAACCGCAAATTTTTTTTGCTTCTGCACAAGGGTTCTATAGAACCACTTGTGTGGGCTTCAAGCTAAAAGCCCACTTAAGTGTATTTTGGTCCATATCTTATAATATGCCCAAAATCACTTAAGCTCATGGTACCTTACCATATTTCGTATTCTACTCAAGTACATCGTACCTTACGATGCTCTATAACTCACTTAAGGGCACCGTACCTTACGGTATTCCTTAGTTACTCTATCTCTCATCAATCCGTCCTTTGTGTGTGACCCTGTAGGTTTTCGTGACGTTGGCAATTATATTAAATCACGCATTTAACATAATAAACAGTGAGCGGTATCTAGCAACACATCACTGCTACCCAAGACACGAAAATGTCATGTGATCTGACAATTCCTTCTGTGATAATACTTATGTGTATAATTACCCTTTTGCCCTTATGTCTATATTGAACACAAGGCATAGACCGTGTCATCCTTGTCTAGTTCAATATTGGGCCCATAGACATTTATCCTGTTATGCAGGATGGGCAAATTCCATCTAGGTCACTCATGTCCCTCAGCATGCTTTGTGGAGTACCCATCAACTGTCTTTATGGTTATCCAGTTACGGACAACGTTGGATCAGCAATAAAGCACTCGACTCTACATCTAGGATCCATAGTGGTTTCAGGTCGAAGAGTGGAATATACTATTATCACCATGAGAATAACTTATGACACCTTACATAACTTTCTATATAGTATTCTCATAGCGGGTCAATCCGGTATAAATATTACTCCTAATATTCATACCTATGTTTAAGACTTGATAACTCTTTATCCATGATCCATGAGATGTGATCATCAGTCTACAAACATAATAGTCTTAATGCTTTAATGTTATCCCACTTCACACTAAAGCTCGACTACGGATACTTTAGGAATAATGTCCTTATGTTTAATGTGTTCTCATGATTAAGTCACACTTAATACATTAAACGGACTATCTATTCCAGGGACTTTATTAATCAACCATAATAAAGAGAATGCCTTTTATTATTCGATACAAGTACCAAAATGTATTGGCCTCTAGGGCTTACACCAACATAACAGTGCACTCATCACAACCATCACCACAGCCCGGATTGACCCCATTCAACAACAACTGCCGTTTGACCTCAGCCAACGGAGTCTTCAATTGATTAACAGACAACAACCCGATTCGGCCCTCCTCAGAGATAGCATTCACCCCCCTTTGACCATGCGCAGGCATGGGATTAGCATTCACGTTGGGAGAAGGTGCGAAGTTGATAGCTTTCGAATCCACCAGGTCTTGAACCACGTGCTTAAAAGCTTTGCAGTTCTCTATGTTGTGTCCGGGCGCACCTGAGTAAAATTCGCATTTTGCGTTCTCATCGTAATTGGCTGGCCTCTGATCAGGTCTCAAAGGTGCCAAAGTTCTTAATTGTACCAACCCCAAGTCCTGCAATTTCTTTAACAAAAAGGAGTAAGTCACGGGTGGCCTGTCAAATTGCTTATCATTCATCCTCCCCCTGACCTGATAACCAGCCCTCTGAGGCCTCTGCTGAAATGGTTGACGCTGCTGTTGCGGTTGCTGCTGTTGCTGTGGCGCAGGCTGATTGTCAGCAGGAATAGTTACCGCAGCAGTGTGCTGAAAGTAACGATCCCTACTGGGTCCTCTCTGAGCGTAGACCGCGCTGGTATCACCCTCTTTCTTCCTCTGGCCGTTACCGAAAGGCTTCTTCGACCCAGACGACGAAGCATTACCCTGTATCTTCCCAAGCTTCAGCCAACTCTCTATCCTTTCACCAGCCACAACTATATCTGAGAAATTAGTGACCGGACAACCAACCATTCTCTCGGCGAATGCCCCATGCAGGGTACCCATAAAGAGATCAGACATCTCTCTGTCCACCAAAGGAGGTTGCACTCTGGCAGCCAACTCCCTCCACCTTTGAGCGTATTCTTTAAACCCCTCGTTATTCTTCTGAGACATACCCTGCAGCTGGGTACGACTCGGAGCCATATCAGCATTGAACTGATACTGTTTAAAGAATGCGTCCCCCAGATCTTGCCAACTCTTGATATCAAATGACTTAAGCTTGGTGTACCATTCCAAGGAGCCTCCGGACAGACTGTCCTGGAAGAAGTACATCCACAGCTTCTGGTCTATGGTGTAAGCTGAGATCTTACAGACGAATGCTTGCAAATGAGTCTCGGGGCAGGAACTCCCATTATATCGATCAAACGTGGGCGCTTTAAATTTCTGTGGGATCACAATCCCCTCGACTAGCCCCATGTTTGACATGTTTACGACCCCGGGAGTGGCATAACTCTCCAAAGCTCTGATCTTCTCAGCCAGCAGCTGAATCTCTTTATTCTGTGGTTGGGCACCGTACTGACCGAACGGCTCATTGTGCATGGAAAACTGATCCGCTTCTCTGTCTTCCTCTCTGTCGTCATCAACCCCGAAGAAAGGCGGGAATAGATTGTCCTTCAGATTCTAACCAGGTTGACCACTAGCAGTTCCAAAACCAGCAGCATTATTCACTATACCCACGGTTGTTCTCTTGCCACCATCTCGAGAACCACCCAGCCCCTGGTTGGAGACACCATCCAGGTTCACACCACTATTAGCCGCTGAAGCCCGCTTGAGCTTCTCAACTTTGTCAGCCAAAGCTTTCTGACCAACTGCAAAACCCTGCATGATTTGATCAGCTCGTTCATCTTATCCTTCAACTCGAGGATATCTGTATTTGGGAGATCCATCAGTCTGGGAGTATTGCGTCGAGTAAAGTATCTGTGAGGGCGTGTTGAGTGCAAAGGTACAACTCCACGAGCACGAGCAATGATTCCTGAAACAATCAAGCACGCTAGAACTGATACCTGCATAATAAAAACACGTTATTATGATCATGCATGAATGCAGTGTTTATCCACATGAGGAACACTTTGTTTCTCGATCCTGGTTTCATCGAGACAAATAATAATCCGGTAGCAATATTCCGACATTCAGCATTTGATTTCATCATACAGATCAGAGACATATGATTTTAGCAAAATACCCCCAACCATGTGTGTGCTGTGTGAGTGCATACGATACAACAAATAAAGCTTGAAGATTGATCACTGAATGAAAACAATCATCACATATCAAAATGCACAATAAGTGCCATAGTCATACATCAAAGCTGATACAAATCTCCAGAATCGGGAAAGAAATACAAGCAAAATGAATTCCGTCAACAAGCCTGACGGTAATCCAACACAAATGAGACAAGTCTAGCCTGATGAAGGTCCCACAGAAGGCCCTATCTCATCAACCATCTTCGCGAACTCTGCGGTGAACCTGAGCTTGGTGTTCTCCTGCTGTAATCTCCCCACCTCCTTCTGATGGATCTTCATCTGCCTGAAGTAATGATCTCTCTCAGCAATGTAATGATCCCTCTCGGCGATACAATGATCTCTCTCAGCGATGATCTTCACATTCTCTGTTTCCTTGATCTTCAGCTTTGCCTCCCACTCAGCAATGAGAACTCTGACTCTGTCATCCCTCTGATCCCTCACGAGGATTTGCCTCCTCTTCTGATCTTCGATGACCCTTGAAGCCCTAGCCAATCTCTCTTTGGTGATGTCGTGCTCCTTTGTTGAAGATGCCAAAGCCTGATTGACCTTCCCATAGTAGGCGGTATCCATCTCAAAGCGCTTTGCTTCCAGGGCATGTCGCTTGTCTTGATCTTCCATCCTCACTCTGATCTCCTGGTTAGCCATCTGAACCCGAGCGACACTCATCTCCAATTCCGTTTTCTCCGCAAGCAACTGATCTCTCTCCCACTTCATCTCCAGGAACTTTTCCATACTAACAGAAGAAGGAGATTCCTCAATCAACGGATACCAAGGATCAACCATAGGAAATGGTAGACAAGTAAGCTCCACTCTCTTTCTGAGCCAGTCATCGAACGGAGGAAAAGACCTGTTATTAGCTCTACCCCAAGAAAACTTGCCTTTCCTTTGAATGTTGCGCCATGCATCAGATACTTGTCTTAACTTGGCCTGATTGCCCTCAACCGGGAAGTACAAAGTTTCCTGAACCTCGCTCTTGAACGGAGGAAGCTCCATAGCGAATCCCATTTGTCTCTTAAGAAGTGTCGGGTTATAATTAATGCAACCCTGAACTCCTATAAGTGGCACATTGGGAAAACCCCCACAACTGCAAATGAAATCTTGTCCAACCCCACTACTTTGTGTCCAAGCTATGTCTTTGGTCCGTAAACCCATCAGCTTGGTCACCCAATTAACATCTTGGCCAAGAAGAACAAAAGCACCCTTGGAAGGCAAATATCCCATAAACCACTTGTATAGCACCTGAGTGCAACATCGAATCAATCCCCCACGCCTCTTCTCGTTCCGATTGTGGACCGAGTAATAGACATCTCCAATCAAAGTAGGAATATGATTCCTCTGATCAAACAAGCGGATGGCGTTAATATCCACGAAGCTCTTCTGATTAGGAAACAGAATGATCCCATAAATACCCGCAGCAATCAAAGCACAGACAACTTCCCAGTTACCCAACTCCGCCTGCTCCTTAGCCTTAGCCTCTAGGAAACTCAGATGAAAATCAGGCAACTTCCCCTTCTCTTTCAGACTCCCCTTAACCATCTCCGGACTCAAATAAAGAGCACGAGAAATCCCTCCAATATCAGGCTCTTCCTTAGTAGCATAGAAAGGAACCTGATTTCTGATCTGAATGCCCAAAATATCAGCATAGTCCTCCATCAAAGGCCCGAGTAAGTAATCTGGGAAGACAAAACACCTCAAACCGGGATCATAGAACTGGAGAAGAGTATGAATGGCGCTCCTATCTCTGTCAGTGAGTCTGAAAACCATCTTCAGAATACCCCCATACATCTCACGAAACATCCCCACACGGTCGGGTGCAATCAATGCTATCATATCCTTCAGCACACTGATCTTTGGGTCAAAGAAACTGTAGACAACATCGTCCTTCAAACCGGGCCTCCTCATGTCTGAGCAGAAAGTCTCTCAACCAGGATCTCGATCAAAATGTCCCTGCATATGGATAAACATGTGTTAGATGCAAGTAAATGCAAAATGTGATGATGCTGATGAATGAATGCAATGCATTGCCATCCTCCAAGTCATCTGAACATATGTTGCACTGAAGCCTGATCTCTGAACTGATCATAACCATCTGACGGAATATGTAACCACAAATCCAACTCAAGGGTTCCGAAATAAACGGAACTGAAAGATACACCATCATCATCATTAGACAAACTCTGAGCAGATACCCATAACCATCTCTGAATCGGCCTGGGGAATCCTGAAATAAACGGATCCCCACTGATAAATAACTCGGACAACACTCCGGCGTCTCAGAAATAAATGCCCATAAATCCGACTTATAAATAGGACTCTGATCAACGGAACCAATAATCACCATCTGAACATGCATCTGTAAGAATCACCCTCCCCTCACAGGTAAATTCTAATAAGGTCATCCTAAGGCGGATAATAGTCTCAACAATCGGGCAAGGATACTCAATGGGTTTGCCCTTTCGGGTGTGCCATTGTAGCTCCCTTAAGATCGTCTAAACCAAAGATCCGGGAAATGATCGTTCACCAGAGTCAATAGTTCAAAAGAGTTAACCCAACCAAAGTGGAAAACCCCACTGAGGAAGAGTACTCTCAGATGAACCTCGTCCGGCTTGTGGTATGTCACGTCGCAACAACATGCCCAACCAGCATGTGAGGAACGTGAGACCACACTAATCCTAGGTGTATACTCGGGCCTGGGTTTTAGCCCCACTTAGAACACCCACCCCAAAATAGAGAACCACCTATACAGAGGACAGCAACATGATAGTATGATGCATGCAAATATTTATGCAAATATATACACAATCAGAATAATAAATGCAATAAATAGAGCACAAGCAACCTAAACTATCCTAGAACTCTAGGAGAGACTCGCTTAGGGAAGATGGACCAGCACAGGTCAACATCTTGTAAGTCCCCAGCAGAGTCGCCAGCTGTCGCATCCGCGAAAAACAACCGGCGGGCTAAAACAAAACAACACAGAGTCGCCACTGTGCGTTATTTATCCCAAAGAGGGAAAGGAAACGCTCGAAGTAAACCTGGGAAAAGCATGGTCTCGCGACCAAAGAGAATGGGATCGGGAGTCGGTTACGCAAGGGGAAGGTATTAGCACCCCTCACGTCCGTCGTACTCGACGGGATCCACGTTCTAAAAGAAAGAAAAGGTTGCTAAAACAAACATCACACACACACACACTGAAGACAACACAGGTGGAGGAAAAGGGGAGAAGGCTCGCTAGGATATCGCATTCTATGCCTACGTATCTCGTTTGGAACGAGAATCAGAGCTACCGTAGTTCGGCTCACGCACGCCAAACAAAACACACACAAACACAGGCAAACTTGGAACCTGAACGCCAATCGCTGGACTTACATCGGCTTCCGAACCAAACAAACACACTCAGGATACGGACAGCCAATCGTTGGTCTTACATCCATATCCTGACACACAAAAGGGTTAACAAACAAACAACAAGTTACTAAGGAGTCAGGCACTCGAGCCTAGTAACTGTCAAGCAAACACACACAAAAAGAAAAAAGGGTTGCCCGGAGAGACCTCGCACGGTCTCTTGCCTACGTACCTCATCTGGTATGAGGATCAGGGCGACGTAGTTCCCCTGAACGGGAAAGAAATTCTAACCAGATACAAAGGGAGACACACTACTAGGGAGTTGTACTCGAGCCTAGATGTTATCATGCATCATTGCCCTATGTTATGGTTTCTATCCTAACTTGCACAGGCATCAAGCTAATCCTAAACAGGCAAAGCAATCAAAGCAAACAATCACAAATAGCACACACTATATCCAAACAGAGGTGGCTCAAACAAGGGTTAGACTGCCAAAGCAAGTCAACTGTATCAGGGTGATGTTAGCTCTTAACCCTGACATTGAGAGCCAGGGTGAAGCCAGATGAAATGGGAGTGAGGGGTGTGCCTCACAACTTTTATCCCTGGCCAGGGAGAGCTTCAGACAAAGGAAGTGTGGGTCCAAAAAGTGGGAACCCTTCTACACTTATGACACTGACTCAACTGTACAACTGTACATGGATCTTGGGTTAGGATCCACAAGGCATCAACATGTAATGTGAGCCAAAGGACGACTCAACAGATTAGCAGGAGGTGGATTACACACCTCTTGTGTCTGCCAATTGCCTTAACAAAGGTCTTTTCCTGCTTGGGGACAAAAATAAACAAGCACAAACATCGCCTCTTAAGGAGGACTTCAGACAGGTGCCTGGCCAAGTAACAGGCCAGGTCTTCCAGACTACATGGAGTTAGTGATTCTACCTCAATTGGTTTACACAACCAAGCAGCAGCACAAGCGAGTTCACAAAGAACTAGAGCAACTAAGGTACCTGAAATCAATCTAATATAGTCAGTACTCAGCTCAAACAGTTAAACAGACAAGTTAAAAGTCACACAGTTAACTGTACACAAGCAATGCATCAAGCAAAGCATAAGCCAATGCTCAACACAAATGAATTAGAAACCACCTACAAAACAAAATTAATGTTAATCAACATCATTCACATGAGCAACTCAAACCAAGTGCATTAATTCCTCCATGCCATTTGCCTTTTGTCCTGAAAACACAATCCAAACATGAGAAGCATAACCCTAGGACAAAGCCTAGGGTCCAATAGGGATCAAAAATTCACAACAGAACATGAAAATTATCAAAAATCAAGTTCAATCAATTAAGAATCCAATCCAATTGGTCTCATGTTCATATCATCAACCAAGATCATCTCATGAAAGAAATAGTGCAAAACATGCAATCTAAAACCTCAAAGTACCAAACAGAAAGATCAAATCCAAACTCAATCCAAAACAATTGAATAAATCTCCAAAAAATTCACAGCTAAACAGCATTCATAACATGTCAATCACACCAAATTTCAAGTCAATTGGACAATGGGAAGCAAGTCAATTAAATTCATCAAGTTAAAGCATGCTCATACAAGTCCAAACAAGGCACAATATCATGTATCAACTTCAAGCAAGCACAAAACAGTGTAGGAACATGATAAATGCACCAAACCAAAACCATGACAAACTTCAATGTGTCTATAATCACTCCACAAAATTTCAGGTCCATCCAATACATATCCAGAATTTCACAAAACAAATACAAACATGTCTCACAAAAAGTTCACAAATGGCTAAACAGCAAATAAAATCCCAATCAAATAGTAAATGGATTCAAAAATTCCAGAAAAATTCACATGCATTCTCAACATTCACAAGTATTCTCATGCAAAAATCCAGCTCAATTCAAGTTCAATAAGCATAGCAAATAAAATCAAGAAGATGCACAAGACATGGTGTGATACAAAATGTCACACCTCCAAAGATCATGTCATAACTCTCAATCCAAGAGCTCAAAAATTACAAACCACATACCAAAATTACCAGGAATGAGTCTATTTTAAGCACAAAAAGTTTCATGAATTTCTAATGAAGCATCATCCTTTTATGAGCAAAAGAGTGAGCATGGTGCACAAAATGACATGTGAAAGCAAGCCCTAAGCATTTTCAAAATCTACCCGTGCACAATATTATTAAAAATCATCAAAAAAACAAGCACATCACAAGGAGCATTCCACAAAAAATTGCATGAGATTTGGATTAGAATTGGATGAGTTATCATTTTTTGAATGAGAAAGAAAAATAAAAAATGAATGAAGGCAAGGCATGAGCATTATGTGAACATGTGGAAATAAAATACAAAAGCCAAAGGCGAAATTGGCTCAGCCAGGACTCGAAGGGCGGTCCAATTTTAAATACTGGCGCGCGAACACTTAAGTCCCGGAACAGTACACGAAATATGAATCAAAAGGCAATTCTGGAAAACTTTTTCAACCTTCAACCGTGTTCATCATCAAATCCCAGCATATGAACAAATCATCACGAAAATGGACAAATGATATATGGATCGAACCGTCTTCTCAAGCATAACAACAATATCAACATAATTTTCCTTAATTCTAACTATACAACATGAATCGATCAAAGTAAGTTTTGGTGTTCAAACTTTAAATCCAGATAACTTCATCAATATTCAATGAAAACACACGATTCAACTTGCATTGTGCTCAGCAATAAGAGATCTATCAAAGCCATAACCTAATTCTAGCAATTAAAATATTCGAGATCCAACCTCTTGAAGATTCCGATGTTGAATTCGCGCGTTTCAAGGTGCCGATTGATGAAACAGATGCTGATTGATGATGTAGAAGATGAATGGAACCAAGTCTTCAGCTCAATTATGCTCCAACTCGTAGGAAATTCAAACTGCCATGTGAAGCTTGATGTTCAACAGCCACGATTTCTTCAAGGTTTTCCACTTTTCTTTTTCAACAGTTCTCCTACAGCAACTGCAGAGAATGAATCACACAAGAACAAGCAAGAAAGATGATGAATCGTGATGAACAAGAGTGAAAAAGTTTGGAAAATTTTGAGAGAATTTTGTGATTTTTGAGTTTGGATCTGAGAAAATGAATGTGTTAATGTGAATTCAGTTATGATTAATGCTTTATACCACTTCCTAATCCAATTGTTAATCAAGATTAGCAAAATTAAGTGAATTAGTGAAATGCACATGTTAAGTAACTTGGCCAAAATGCCCTTTTTCACCAATGACCAATGGAACAGTAAGAATGCATTTGAAGCAAGTCCAATTTTCTGTTTAGAATGTGTTGTAAATGATTTTGCATGAAAATTACATGTATTTTTCAAAATCACTATTTTTCCCACCAAAATGCAAAATGAACACTTGAAAAATGGACTTTTGATGTGATGATTTTTGATGAAATGTGATGATGCATCATGAAAGTACATGTCAAATGTGGTTTGCTCAAAAAAAGATCACCCAATTTGGCCAAATGGTTCAAGAGTTATGGCACTTTGAAGTTCTACTTTTTCTGAAAATGATTTGATCATAACTTTCCAACCACACATGAGAAATGAGTGTTCTTGGACTTTTTGGAAAGGTGAGAGCAAGATCTACAACTTTCATGTTGGACAAAATTTCATTTGAAGCATTTTTGGACATGTAATTTTGAGGAGAAAAACTTTCCATTTTTGGCAATTTTCAATTACAAGTCACTTTCTATTTTTGGAAAGTTTTCACCTGACTTTATTTTCTTCATTCTTGATGTTTGAAATGTCAAATGAAACTTGTTTAGACATGAATGAAGTGTCTCTAACCCTCTCCCACCTCCAAATCCATGAATTCAGGCATAGTTGACCGCAGTTGACTTTTCTAACTGATAGATGAATTTCAGCTTGACTGATCAAATTGAGCCTCAAACTCCTGATGAAATGGCTCAATGATGAAACCCTAGCTTCCATAAGCTCGAAATAATCATATGATGATCCCCATATCCATTGAAAACCCCATCTCCTTACCAAGCCCTGATTGGCACCATGCAGATGATTAGGGTTGACCAGTGGTCAAAACCCTAATCTCAAGGTATCTGATCAATCTCTTGGTGATGACAAAACCATGATGATGTTGATGTATCATTTCAACCAAGATGAAGCTCAATCTCCTTGACAACCAAGAAACCCTAATTTGAATCACACATCCTCAGATGGCTAATGATCAATCCATAACTTTAGCTTGCACCTTAACCTCTTTATCTTCTGATCAAGACCTAGGAGGATGACTTGTCCCATGTAACCACATGATATGCAAATATGCAATGCCTAATGACCT
Organism: Lathyrus oleraceus; assembly: GCF_024323335.1. Classification (NCBI taxonomy): domain Eukaryota; kingdom Viridiplantae; phylum Streptophyta; class Magnoliopsida; order Fabales; family Fabaceae; genus Lathyrus; species Lathyrus oleraceus. The sequence goes on along the minus strand of NC_066584.1, from coordinate 43,974,978 downwards.
ACAAAATGATATGCAATATGCTAAGCTAGTCCCAAGAGAGGAGGGCAAATTTTGAGGTGTTACACATATCAACTATCTTTATGGTCATCCAGTTTCGGACAATGTTTGATCAACAATAAGGCACTCGACTCTACATCTAGGGTCCATAGTGGTTTCAGGTCGAAGGATGGTATACACCATTATCACCATGAGAATAACTTATGATACTTTGCATAACATTCTATATAGTATTCTCATAGCGGGTCAATCCAATATAAATATTACTCTTAATATTCATACTTATGTTTAAGACTTGATAACTCCTTATCCATGATCCATGAGATGTGATCATCAGTCTATATACATGATAATCTTGATGCTTTAATGTTATCCCACTTCATAATAAAGCTCGACTATGGATACTTTAAGAATAGTGTCCTTATGTTTAATGTGATCTCATGATTAAGTCACACTTGATACATTAAACGATCTATCTATTCTAGGGACTTTATTAGACAAACATAATAAAGAAAAATCCTTTTATTATTAATAAATAATTTGATACAAGTATCAAAAGTATTGGCCTCTAGGGCTTACACCAACAATCTCCCACTAGCACTAGAGCCAATCAGGCATACCCCTAATTCCCATAGATCTAGTATGGCCATCATGCTTCTACTGCACAAGAGGCTTTGTCAGTGGGTCAACAATATTGTCAAGTGTAGGTACTCTGCATATTTTCACATCTCCTTTATCTATTATCTCTCAAATGAGGTGATAACGCCTAAGCATGTGTTTGGATCGTTGGTGAGATCTAGGCTCCTTAGCTTATGCGATAGCACCATTGTTATCACAATATAGACCAATGGGATCCACAATGCTAGGAACTATGCCAAGTTCACTAATAAACTTTTTGATCCAAACAACTTCCTTTGCTGCACTTGAGGCAGCAATATACTCGGCCTCGATTGTAGAATCAGCAACTATATCTTGCTTTGAACTTTTCCAGCTCACAGCGCCACCGTTTAAGCAAAACACATAACCAGATTGCGATCTAAAGTCATCCTTACCTATATGGAAGCTAGCATTGGTGTATCCAATTACAGCCAGCTCTTCCTGACCTCCATATATCAAGAATGAGTCCTTAGTCCTTCTCAAATACTTAAGGATATTCTTGACTGCTACCCAATGAGCATCACCAGGATCAGATTGGTACCTACTCGTTGCACTTAAAGCATACGAGACATCTGGTCGAGTACATAACATGGCATACATGATAGATCCTATTGCAGATGCATATGGAATCTAATTCAGGCGATCCATTTCTTCCTTAGTTGAAGGCGATCGTGTTTTTGATAGACACAGGCCATGTCTATGTGAATACTTTGTCTATGTACGTACTCTGACTTAGGCTAAGCAATTTTTATGATCTATCTCTATAGATTCTGATTCCTAGTATACAGGCTGCTTCACCTAGGTCCTTCATAGAAAAGCATTTTCCCAACCAAGACTTTTCTTGTTGCAGGGTAGGGACATCGTTTCCAATGAGTAATATGTCATCTACATATAATACCAGGAAAACGATCATGCTCCCACTAACATTCTTGTAGACACAAGGCTCATCTTCATTCTTGATGAATCCATATTGTTTTACTATTTCATCAAAACGAAGATTCCAGCTTCTGGAAGCTTGCTTCAATCCATAGATTGATCTTTGTAACTTACATATCTTTTGGGCTTCTTATGGTATGTCAAATCCTTCAGGTTATGTCATGTACACATCCTCAAGAAGATTCCCATTAAGGAAAGCAGTTTTGACATCCATCCTCCATATTTCATAATCATGATATGCAGCGATAGCAAGTAAAATCCGAACAGATTTAAGCATTGCAACTAGTGAAAAGGTTTCATCATAGTCAACCCCATGAATTTGTTTATATCCTTTTGCAACCCGTCTTGCCTTATAGGTATGTACCGTACCATCCATGTCAGTCTTCTTTTTGAAGACCCACTTACATCCTATAGGGTTAACTCCTACAAGAGGCTCTACCAAGGTCCAAACTTGGTTTGTGTACATGGAATCCATTTCAGATTTCATGGCTTTTAGCCACTTCTCACACTCGGGACTAGTTACGGCCTCTTGGTAGGTCACAGGCTCATCTTGATCCATGAGTAATACATCACCTTGATCAGTTATAAGATATCCATATCTCTCAGGTATGTGACGTATCCTACTTGACCTACGTCGGTCTTGTTCTACTTGAGCAGGTTGCTCTTCCGCAACTACTTGTGTTTCCTGCTCTAATTCCTCCATAGGTGTATCAATGCTTTGTGATTCTTGAATTTCTTCAAGCTCTACTTTCCTCCCACTGATTCCTTTGGAAATAAAATCCTTTTCTAGGAAAACTCCAGTTCGAGCGACAAACACTTTGCCCTCAGAAGGATTGTAGAAGTAATACCCTCTTGTTTCTTTAGGATACCCCACAAATAAGCATTTGTCAGATTTGGGCTCAAGCTTAGTTGAAATTTGTCGTTTCACATAAACTTCGCAACCCCAAATCTTCATGTAAGACATATGTGGTTTCTTACCACTCCATATCTCATATGGTGTCTTCTCAACCTTTTTGGATGGAACACGATTAAGTGTGTAAGCTGCTGTCAATAGTGCATGTCCCCAAAAGGAGTTTGGAAGATCAGCGTGACTCATCATGGATCGGACCATGTCTAACAGGGTTCAATTTCTTCTCTCAGATACACTATTCCATTAGGGTGTTCCAGGAGGAGTAAGTTGGGATAGGATCCCACACTCTTTCAGATGGTCATCAAACTCTAGGCTTAAATACTCACCACCTCAATCTGATCGAAGAGTTTTAATATTCTTACCTAGTTGGTTTTGTACTTCATTCTTGAATTCCTTGAACTTCTTAAAGGACTCTGATTTGTGTTTCATTAAATACACATAACCATATCTACTGAAATCATCAGTAAATGTGATGAAGTACTGAAAACCTCCTTTGGATGGTATGTTCAGTGGTCCACATACATCAGTATGTACGAGGGCCAAAAGATCATTAGCTCTTTCACATTTTCCTGTGAATGGAGACTTTTCCATATTTCCAATTAAACAAGACATGCATGTCTCATATGATTCATAATCAAAAGAGTCCAAGAGTCCATCTTTATGGAGTTTAGAAATGCGTTTCTCATTTATGTGACCTAATCGACAATGCCAAAGGTAAGTTGGATTTAACTCATTAGGTTTCATCCTTTTAGTATTAATGTTATAAATAGGAATTTCAAGATCAAGGACATATAGTCCATTGTTCATTTGTGCAGTAGCATAGAATATATCATTCAAATAAATTGAGCAACAATTGTTCTTTATTATAAATGAAAAACCAAACTTGTCCAAACAAGAAACGAAAATAATATTCCTGCTAATTGCAGGTACATAATAACAGTTCTCTAACTGAATTATTAAACCACTAGGTAAAGTCAATACATAAGTTCCTACGGCTAAAGCAGCAACCTTTGCTTCATTGCCAACTCGTAGGTCAACTTCACCTTTTGCCAAATCTCTACTCCTTTTTAGCCCCTACACATTGGTACAAATGTGAGAACCGCATCCGGTATCTAATACCCATGATGCAGAAGTAGATAAATTAATTTCAATAACAAAAATACCTGAAGTTGAAGTCTCTACTTCATTCTTCTTATCTTCCAGGTACTTTGGGTAGTTTCTCTTCCAGTGTCTGGTCTTACCGCAATGGAAGCAGGTGCCTTCTTTTGTTATGCCTCCATTAGGCTTCAAAGCAGCAATAGTGGGTTTAGGTTTGGCAACTTCCTTGCCTTTCCCTTTATCACCCTGCTTGGTGGATCTTTTGTTCTGTCTCTTTCCATTTCTGATCATCAGAATGGACTTCCATTTTGACTTCAGATTCTGCTCGGCAGTTCTTAACATGGCTAGCAGTTCAGGAAAAGATTTGTCCATATCATTCATATTCAAATTTAGAACAAATTGACTGAATCTATCTGGTAACGATTGCAAGATCAAATCAGTCGCAAGTTCCTTTCCGAGGGGAAAACCCAACCTCTCAAGGTTTTCCATATACCCAATCATCTTGAGCACACGGGGACCTGCAGGGGCTCCCTCAGCTAACTTTCCTTGAAAAAAGGCTTTTGAAACTTCAAACCTTTCATGCCTTGCTTGCTCTTGATAGAGCATCTTCAGGTTTTCGATCATATCGAATGCTGTCATGTTCTCATGTTGCTTTTGCAACTCTGAGTTCATGGTAGCTAGCATGAGACAAGCAGTTTCATTGGCATCATCGACATGCTTATTATAAGCATCTCTTTCTGCCTTAGGTGCAGAACTAGGAGGTTCCTCTTCAGGAACATGTTTCTCCAAGACATACAACTTTCTATCATGTTTGAGGACAATCCTCAGATTTCGGTGCCAATCCAGAAAATTTGTCCCAGACAATTTTTCCTTGTCAAGGACTGATCGCAAAATGTTGTTAGAGGTGTTTGTTTTCATGGTAATCTACATGAAAATAATGAAAATATAAGTATCAATAACATATTTAATTAGGCCTTTAATTAAATAGGCTCCCACTATTTTATTCAAAACAAATGACCCTCACCATTTGATTCGGAAAATCTCGTTGGAATATTTTCTAGTGGGTCGAGATCCATATTTCACTTTGTTTTAAGTCCGCGTAGGCGGATTACACAAAACTAGATTATTTAGGTAGGAACTCCTTCCAATTGTATCTAATACAACTCTCGAATATTTTAGTTTGGTGAATAACTCCTTATTCCAATCCATCACATGGATCATTTCCAACTCTTGCTTCTAAACATATATAATCTTATTATATTTTGTTTAGTTAAGTTTGACCCATTGTTTTAGCAATTGGATATTACAATTATCCCATCGCACCTTACTAATATAGAACATGCACCTCGCGTAAGTGAAACCTACATTATCTGATACTACACTTAATGAGTGCTAAAACTTGGAAAGCATAAACTTAATATTTAACTTGAGGGAATTTGCAACTATTCTGATCTCACCGGCTTATTTATCATATAAATCGTCTCTCACATGCATCAACATACATTCACATGCACCAACATACATAATGAAACAGTTATGGCCCCTAGCGCAATTGTTCTCCCAAGCCAATGAGATAACCTAAGCTAACCTAATAGCGATCTAAGCTTCTCCAAGCAAGATCTTCAAGGTAGTCCTCCTTTGATATTGAATTCTTCCCTTTCTTCATAACATTACATTACATAAAAGAAAATCGTTTTACATACGAGGGAGTGAGATGAGAAAAGAAGTTACATTAAGAGATTAAAAGAGAGGCACGACACGCAAGTCGTATTTTAAAAACCCAAAACAAAATAAAGGAAAACTAAGGCCATAACCGATCACCACAAGACAATAATAATAAACACATTGTTATTATTAATTTTAATTCTTTTAATTAATTAAAACCAAATTAAATTTCGGCGATCGATCACACTACGCAGAGTTAGCCGGGGGCCCGCTGCCCAGTCAGCCGAAATTTTAATGAACAATTCATTTGAAATCGACGTCGTTTTTCGCATCAACACTTGATACTTTAAAGCATAACTCTTGCGCAGTCACAACCCTAATCGCATAACTCTTTGACAACACAACCCTTGTGCCGTCATTAACCCTAATGCACCAATTTCAAACCGTCAAGCACACCTCGATTGTTGATTCAGTATGATTGATCAACACATCATTGCTTCACCATACTAATGTCGGATCAAGAAGCAAACGATAATTGACCGCTCAAAGGAAAACAATCATTAAATGTTTGAATGAACGAAACAGAAACAATATATCATATATACCGTATTTTGCATCAAGATTACTTATATCATATATATAACTTGATCGATCTCAAGTGCATAACCTATGGACGATCGATGTATCGCTGCTTCACCATACTAATGTCGGATTCCGAAGCATAGTCAACATCAATCATCCAAATCGTACACAAATGATGCAAAAGTTAATTACTCATTTATTCTTTGATTCATTCTGTCTTTTAATCGTATTAATGCAAAAAATACAACAACTATCAGATGCATGGTTTCGTAAGTGGCTCTGATACCACTGTAGGAGAAGAGCGATCCAAAATGCAACGAAATTTAAAATTTCTCCTTTAGTGATCCTTACGAATGGGCATGATCAGTGATATAATCGTTACCTCTTGTGGCGATCATAACCTTTGATGCAGATCTACGGAGCGATCACGAACGTTGAACGATGACAATGCCTCTACTCAGTCCACGCGAACGGATTCCTTCAATCTCAGTGCTAGCTGCTACGAATGAAGGCTTTGAGTGAGAGAGACAGAGAGAAACAAAATTGCAACTGCACAAATGCATCTACACAAGGGTTCTATTTATAGAACCACTTGTGTGGGCTGCAAGCTAAAAGGCCCACTCAAGTGTATGTGGCCCATATCTTATAATATGCCAAAATCACTTAAGCGTGTGGTACCTTACCATATTTCGTATTCTACTTAAGTACATCGTACCTTACAATGTTCTACAATTCACTTAAGTGCACCATACATTACGATATTCCTTAGCTACTCTATCTCTCATCAATCTGTCCTTTTGTGTGTGACCTTGTAGGTTTTCGTGGCATTGACAATTATATTAAATCACGTATTTAACATAATAAACAGTGAGCGATATCTAGCAACACATCACTGCTACCCAAGACACGAAAAATGTCATGTGATCTGACAAATCCTTTTGTGATAATAGTTATGTGTACAATTACCCTTTTGCCATTATGTCTATATTGAACACAAGGCATAGACCATGTCATCCTTGTCCAGTTCAATATTGGGCCCATAGACATTTATCCTGTTATGCAGAATGGGCAAATTCCATCTAGGTCACTCATGTCCCTTAGCATGCTTCGTGGAGTACCCATCAACTGTCTTTATGGTCATCCAGTTACGGACAATGTTTGATCAGCAATAAGGCACTCGACTCTACATCTAGGGTCCATAGTGGTTTCAGGTCGAAGGATGGTATACACCATTATCACCATGAGAATAACTTATGACACTTTGCATAACATTCTATATAGTATTCTCATAGTGGGTCAATCCAGTATAAATATTACTCTTAATATTCATACCTATGTTTAAGACTTGATAACTCCTTATCCATGATCCATGAGATGTGATCATCAGTCTATATACATAATATTCTTAATGCTTTAATGTTATCTCACTTCACAATAAAACTCGACTACGGATACTTTAAGAATAGTGTCCTTATGTTTAATGTGATCTCATGATTAAGTCACACTTGATACATTAAACGGACTATCTATCATAGGGACTTTATTAGACAAACATAATAAAGAAAAAGCCTTTTATTATTAATAAATAATTTGATACAAGTACCAAAAGTATTGGCCTCTAGAGCTTACACCAACATATACAATGTCAGGTCTAGTACAATCAATGACATTCCTAAGACTGACAATGATGCTCCCATATTCTATTTGTCTGATGATTTCACCAGTGTTCTTAAACAGTCTCATGCTTGGATCGTATTATGGACTCGTAGGTTTATAGTCAAACTAATTATATTTCTTTAAGATCTTTTCCATATAGCATGATTAATCTAAAGAAATTCCTTGCTCAGATCTCGTTATCTTGATACCAAGAATCAACTTGCTTCTCTGAGGTCTTTCATATTAAAGTTGTTGCACAATAATGATTTCACATCATTAACCGCCTGAATGTTTGATCCAAATATGAGTAAATCGTCTATATTGAGACATGTGATAATGCAAATGTGATACTGATATTTTTAATAAATTCATTTGTCACATTTATTCACTTTGTACACATTCTATATCATTAAGTTATCAAACTTTTCATGTCATTGCTTTGGAGCTTGTTTTAACATCCATTTTGGTGTACTATTAAGTTATAAATATTGGCTATTGAAATTAGTAGCCTAATGGATGTAACTTGAGTGAATGGAGAAAAGTGTCGAAAAATTTATATTATCTCTTTGTCGAAAACCTTTGGCTACAACGAGAGCCTTATACTTATCAATTATTCCATTAGGTTTTAGTTTCTTTTTCAGAATCCATTTACAACCGATTGGTTTGCAAATAGGAGGAAATTTTACTAAGTGCGAGGTCTTGTTAGATTCTAGAGAATATATCTTATCATTAATAGCTTCTTGTCACAAATCCGCATTCAGAGTTGACAAGAATTTTTGAAGATTTATTCGATCTTATTCAACATTATAAGACATATAATCGAGCCCATAGTCTTTAGTAACTCTTACTCTTTTACTTCGTCGAAGTTCTATTTCTACTTCATCATTGCTTTATGTGTTTCTTATCACAGGAATGTGACTCGATGTAGTGCCATCATTATTTCACGATTTGAAAGGAAATTTATCTTCATATAATTCAACATTATTTGTTTTTATGATCACTTTAACATTTAGGTCATAAAACCTATATGTCTTATTGTTTGTTGCATACCCAATGAATACACATTCATAGGCTCTACTAGCGAGTTTAACTCGCTTCAAATTCGTAATTATGATATAAGCCAGAAAGTCCCAAATTCTTTAAATAAGATAAGTTTGGTTGTCTTTTCTTTAATATCTTATAAGGATAGATTTATTTTTTGACTTGGGAATTCTATTTAGGATATAACAAACATTAAAAAAAAAATCCCCACTAGTGAGATGCAGCACCAGAATTCAACGTAATAGCAACAACTAGTTCAACAAGAGTTTTATTCTTTCGATCTGCTTTATCATTCATTTCAGGAGAATATGGTGCACTTATTTCATATACAATTCAATGTTGTTTATAAAATTCATTAAATAAATTAAAATCATATTTAGTTCTCCTATCATTATGAAGTCTCTTAATCTTGTTACTAAATTGAATTTTAATTTCATTCACAAAAATCTTAAACATAACAATTTCACAAAAATATCATCCTTAGTGATTGTGTACAAATCTACCCCAATAAACTGACTAAACCCTGCCTTTTTAAGAAGAAAAATAGAAACAAGATTATTTGCAATCTCTTAAGTATGCATGACAGCTTTCAAGATTAAAGTCTTTTCAAAAGTGGACTCTGCTCCATTTCACCAAAATCGACAACTTTAGTGGTGTAGACAACACCCAATGACACTTTCTTATTTTCAGCGCTCGCATATGTTTTGAACATAGCACAATCATAGTAGACATGACTAGAGGCACAAATGTTTATCCGCAAACCATTAGATCCACCAACCATGTTGATTTCAATTATCATAGCAACAAATTCTTTATCAGTCAAGTTTACTTGTGCATTAGAGCCACCTGCAGGTTTAGGCATGCTCTTACATCTCTTAGCCATATGACTTAACTTTCCATAATTAAAACAAATGAACACCAAAGCGTCATTTCTTTGAGATGATGGTTGTTGTCTTGCAATCAGAGCAGGTGGGGCCCTAGAGGAATTCTCATTCTTGATTCGGTTCACAATATTGCGGTTCTAATTCTTTAATCATTTGTCAAATGGCTTTAGAATACACCAAATTTATGTTTTGTCGTTTGAAACAATCATGACTGTTCTTTTTGATAATGTCTCTGAGATTCTTCTTCAGTTCGAAGGCGAAGAAACATACTCTCAATTAAAAATTCTTTTGTCTTGTAGTGAAGCAAATTTTTTAAGAACTTTCAAACTATGGGGCAATTTGTCAATAATAAAAACATTTTGAAATTGTTTGTCTAAACACATACTTTTTTTGATGATCTTATAACCAATATTCTGAATTTTGTAATATTGAGTCTCCACAAACCTTTCATTTATACCATCTGATACTTTAGGTAGTGGCTAATGACATACTTATTTGTTCCATCATCTTTAGTATCATATTTCTTTTGTAGAGCTTCCCATACATGTTTAGTAATCTCGCAACTACTATAGTAACTTTACAGATCATCACCGAGACCGTTCAGAATGTGGTTTTTGCAAAGATAATCATTATCTTTCCATATGGATATTTATTTTTTGAGTTATAAATCACCTACTTTAACTTTTACACCAGAGTCTAATTCAGACGAGTTAACAATTTTGTTTGATTTCACAATTTTGTTACCATTAGTTTGTTCGGTTGATCCAAAAAGAATAATAGAAATATCCTCAGTCAAAACGTGGGTAACCTAATTTAAGGTTAAGAATTTTTTTTTATTTTAGCTTACCAACGTTGAAAGTGAGAACCCTCAAACTTAAATGGTATGTCAAAGACATAGGTTGCAAAATTACCAATAACTTATTCGTTAGCCATGAAAGTTTTTCAAATGTCTTAAAATTGTTGATTTTGGATTTTGAAAATAGCCACAGAAGAATTTTTCGAGATGAGTCGCGAAACATTTTGCTCTCTTTAAGACGTTTTGTTGAACTGCCTAAAGTTATGCAAAGTAATTAGTGAACCACACCGTCTATAAGATAAAACAACATAGTTCTATAATGTAGGATTACTACTTGCATGATAGATAATTTATATAGAAATACACCCTCTAATGGTTCAAAAATCAGTCAAATATGACATAAATATTTCTCACAATATCTAATATATAGAAAAGTCATAATAATTTCTCAAACAATGAGAAATTCAAATAATTCTCAAAGAGAATTCAATAAGGGTCATTTGACCACTCAAAATAAATTCTCTATTAAGTTTAAATTCAATTAATTCACAAAAGAGAATTAAAAAATTAATACTTTATAATTTATCAACTCAAATGATAAGAAATTAAAATAATTCTCTATATAGAATTCAAGAAAGTGCTCAAAAAATTCAACGAGAAGAAAGAAACAGGGAGAAGCCGGTGCTTCGTCCATTCGAAAGACATACAATTATGATAATGAGAAAAGAAAAACTCAAATATTTAAAATATTTAAAATAAGAAAGCTTTCATAGCTCAGTTGGTTAGAGCACCCGTTTAGTAAGCGGGAGGTCATGAGTTCAACTCTCATTGAAAGCATTATAAACTTATTTGTATTTCTATTTTTTCATATTTTTTTCTTTGTTCTTTGATATTACTTTCTTTGATGTTATGGATTTAGTGATTATATAACATTCCAATTTAAAATAAAGGTCCATCAAACACTCAATCTATTGAAAACTTGTAAAATTTTATTACACGGGTTGGTAAAATCAAGCCCTTTTTTATTGATAATATAACAAACAATTATATACTTGAGAAATCAATATCTCTTTCCTATGTCCTAAAGAATTGAAGAAGATTCAAAACATTCTCATTCAAGTTACAATGATTTGATTGAGACAAGAGGAGAAGGAAGTAACTGAAAGTATGTTTTAATTTTTTCACCAAAACTAATTATGTATTTTGTGTCACCTCATCCATGCCAAGTACCATCTTGCATATTGTTCATCTCCATTGTTCTAGACTCCCGCGTCATATAAAAAAAAATACTAAGAAAGAGTACTTCAACTATATTATGCATAAACAGAATTTGGAAAATAACATGAGATAATGTACAACAGGGACAAACAAAATGGTAACCACAATCATCCAAGAAACTTTCACTATCATGAAATAAGTTCTAATATACCATTAGTTGGTGAAATTACAAATAAGAAATTCTTTGTTGAAGAAAAACAAAACACACATTGATGTTGAATTTATTTCTTATAAGTGTATGAAATAATCCTAAATACACACCAACAAAATGATGAGGAAAATATAAATATAGAGAAAGCAGTGATGTCTTGTGCAAGCATAGGCAATGAAGTTCACAAAAGCACCAATTGTAAGAATCGAGTAAATTGCTGCCTATAAAATAAAACAAAGAAACTTCAAATGTCACAACCAATATCTAAATCATCTTTTAATTTTCAATAAAAAATAAAATTATAGTATAACATCAAAAAAAAAAAGTTTAATTTTTATCACCATAATTTTTTATTTATGAAAAATGACCCATAAAATGGATGAAAATTGCTTACAAGGTGGATTCAATAGCGATGTGACGATGATCAAAGCAATAAAAATTTCACATTCCCACATCCTCAAAACCCCACCCAAATCCCCACTCTCTCTCTCTTCTTCTTCTTCTTCTTCTTCTTTCATCATGGTTCCTTGGTTTCCCCGTTTTCCTTTAGAAGCTTTCAAAGCCACATAGGAACACAATACATCAAAATCCAAAACTGCAACATTTTCTAGCAATTTCTCTTCCTCTTCTACCTTTCTCTATTATTTCTCAAAATCTCCCATTACAATCAAATCTCCCATTATAATTAAACTCTAACTCTGATAATTTAGGTAGTGGCTAATGACATATTTCTTTCTTCCAACTTCTTTCAGTATCATATTTTTTTTATAGAGCTTCCCATACATGTTTAGCAATCTCGTAGTTAATGTAGTAATCATCCGTGAGACCATTCAGAATGTGGTTTTTGAAAAGATAATCATTATCTTCTTAGATGGATATTTCTTTTCTTAGCTGTAAATCGTTTGCTTTAACTTTTGCAGGAAAGTCTAATTTAGACGAGTTAACAATTCCATATGATTTCACAATTTTGTTACCATTAGTTTGTTAGGTTGATCGAGAAGGAACAATATGAATGTCCTCAGTCAAAACATGGGCAACCTTATTTATGGTTAGCAAAAATTTCATGTTAGCTTGCCAATGTTGGAAGTGAGAACCCTCAAACTTAAATGGTATGTCAAAGACAGTAGCCGTAAAATTATCAATAACTTCTTTTATAGCCATGACAATTTTTCGAACGTCTTAAAATTGTTGTTTTTGGATTTTGAAAATAGCCACGTAATAAGTTATCGGGATAAGTCACATAATATTTCACTCTCTTTAAAATGTTTTGCGGTACTATCTAAAGTTATGCAAAGTAGTCAGTGAATCACATCACCTCCAGGATAAAACAACGAAGTTCTATATTGTATGATTACTACTTGCATAATAGATAATTTGCCTAGAAATACACACTTTAATGGTTCAAAAACCAATCAATTATGATATAAATATTACCCACTGTATATGATATATAAATTAGTCATAATAATTTCTCAAATGATGAGAAATTTAAATAATTCTCAAAGAGAATTCAATAACAGTCATTTGACCACTCAAAATAATTTCTCAAGTAAGTTGAAATTCTATTAATTCTCAAAAGAGATTAAAAAAATAAATACTTATAATTTCTCAACTCAAATGAGGAGAAATTAAAATGATTATCTATGGAGAATTCAAGAAAATGCTCGAAAAGTTCAACAAATAAAAAGAAACGGGAAGAAGTAGACGGTTCGACAATTCGAAAGACGGAGAATTATAAGAGTGGATAAAAAAAAACTCAAAATAAATTTTTAGTGTGTTTTGAAATAAAGCACGTGATTTGTTTATATAATGAAGTAATGAAGTCAAAGAATATTGTCTAAGCAATTGGAGACTTGAAGAATTTTTAAATTAATCCCTATATTAAAATAAGAACATAATATTCCAACAACACTTACGATCCCGATGGTTTCAGCATTATGTTATTATTTTAATACATGGATAAATTTAAAAATGATGTTTTATAAGGTTCTTGATATATGTAGATAACTATATACTTCTTTCTCATAAGTTATTTATAATAGAATTATCATATTTGAAGAACTAGTGTATTTCAAATGAGGAGAAATTAAAATAATTCTCTAAAGAGAATTCAACAAAGTACTCGGAAAATTAAAGGAGTAGAAAGAAAGGGGGAGAAGTTGGTGCTTCGATAATTCGAAAGACACATAATTATGAGAGTGATGAAAGAAAAATTCAAAATATGAAGCACATGCTTTCTTCATAAAGCGAAGTAAGCTAGCCAAAATATGTTATCTAAGCAATATGGAACTTGGGGAAAAAATTAATTCATCCCTATATTGGAATAATGAAATAATATTCCAACTAATCCCCCACTTTAATTTAAAAACATGATTCTAGAATTAACGTCAAATGTTTCTAAGCTTATGCATAAGCAGAGGTGTCTACGACTTGAACCTTTATGTATCAAGTAGGATTCCAATTCAACAAGAGTGACACAATTCTATTGAACTCTATCTCAGACATCAAATTTGCACACAACCTTTTCTTAAGGTGTATCCTAATAGCATGTGCTTTAGTGGCCATGTACGTGTCTCCTGCTTTAGTGAAGGATTTAGGAATTATGCCTCGAAATTCCATACGAACCGACCTAAGTTCCACCATCACATAAGTGAGTCTATCAAGAATACTCTTGTAGCCTAGATACTCCCTCGTATAATGTATAAATCTCATTAAGAGCTTATATGATCTCATTATCTTATCGCTTCGTGATTCATTCTTCTCTTATTTACTCTAGCATGATCACCTCATATTACTCACAACTTGTTATTACCCATTGAACCTATTTCTTACGATCTCCAATCATTTAGATCAGATTACCATCATGAGCAACTTATTTTCCTAAATGCATTAGTCCATCTTATTGGATGTATTATATATTTTCTCTCTATCTAATACTTTTGTCAAAGGATATGCTAAATTTTCATCAGTACATGCATGATCCACTATTACAGATCCTTTATAGATAAGTCTCTAACATTGTTGTGTTTCTTCTAATTTGACGTATTTTACCATTACAACAACGGATCTTAAGTTTTGCAATAGCCGTAATACTATCGCAGTGGATCAACACAATTGTCATAGGTTTTTCCCACAAAAGGATCTCAGCTAGCAAGCATCTTAACCAACTTGCTTCTTCACTAGCAGTCACTAATGCTATCATCTTAGACTCCATCATGGATTGAGACAAGATAGTTGGTTTCTTTGATTTCCAAGATACAACTCCTTAAACTATACTAAATATATAATCATTAGTTGCTTTAGAATCATCTGATAAAGTATTCTATTTTGCATCACAGTATCCTTGAAGTACAATAGGAAATCTCTGATAATGTAAGTCGGGATTTATGGTCCTTTTAAGGTAGACTTGATCAATAGCTGGTCAATGCTCATTACTCGGTCTACTAGTAAACTTGCACAATAATTCTATGACATATGCAATGTCGAGTCTAGTACAATTATTGGCATGCCTAAGACTGCCAATGATGCTCGCATATTCTATTTGTCGGACACTTTCACCATTGTTCTTAAACAATTTCATGCTTGGATCATATTGTATACTCGCAGGTTTATTGTCAAAGTAATTATATTTCTTTAAGATCTTTTCCACATAGTGTAATTGATCTAAAGAAATTCTTTGCTTCGATTTCGTGATCTTGATACCAAGAATCACGCCCGCTTCTTCGAGGTCTTTCATATCAAAGTTGTTGCATAACAATGATTCACATCATTAACCTCATGAATTTTTTATCCATATATGAGTATATCGTCTACATTGAGACATGTGATAGTGCACTTGTGATTTTGATATTTGTAATAAATGCATTGTCACTTTTATTCACTTTGTACCCATTCGATATTATTAAGTTATCAAACATTCATTCCATTTCTTTTTAGCTTGTTTTAACATCCATTTGGTGTACTATTAAGTTATAACTAATGACTATTGAAATTAGTACCCTAATAGATGTAACTCGAGTGACTGGTGAAAAGTATCAAAGAAATCTATATTATCTCTTTGCCAAAAACCTTTTGCTACAAGGCGAGCCTTATACTTAACAATTGTTCCATTAGGTTTTAGTTTATTTTTCAAAACCTATTTACAACCGATTGGTTTGCAACTAGGAGAAAATTCTACTAAGTGTCAGGTCTTGTTAGATTCCGAAGAATCTATCTCTTCATTAATAGCTTCTTGGCACAAATCCGGATCCATAGATGACAAGGCTTCTTGAAGATCTATTGGATATTATTCAACATTATAAGACATATAATCAGGCTCATAGTATTTAGAAACTTGTCATACCCCAAAATTTGCCCGTTAATTTTGCAAGACATTTTTTAAGGCACTCCAACTCATTACTCAAGGCATTGACCTTAAAGGAACAAAGACCCAGCTCACAGATGGCCAAATCTAGAAAATGGCCCAAACTGGCATGCTCGCTAGGCGAGCAGCTCCTTCGCCTAGCGAAGCTTGCGAATACCAGAAAATTCTGGGCTTCATTCTGAGCCCATTAGGTCACAAAAAGAGCATTATAAATACCACAACTTCAGTCGGAAAAACGGGGAACGAAAACGGGGATAGACGGACAGAAACCCTAACAGAAGCAACACAGTAAACCCTAGAGGCTAACCCAGAGAATTCAGAGCAACCCTAAAGGAAACCCTGAAGGAAACTCATCTGCACCAAGGTTACCTCCGCCCAACTCAATCCGACTTGCCAATTCAAGGTTGCAATTCATTTGCAAACAGGTTTGCATTACTATTACCGCTTTATGTTCTTAATTTGCATGTGGCATTATGATTGAATTTATAAAAATATCTTAAGTTTTGCATGTGGATTTAAGTATGCATGGATATCTTGAATGTTTAACCATGTAATCTCTGTAATGGATGCCATAGGGCGTGAAGCTTGCTGGAATCGTACTGTTCTAAAACCAGAACCCGCAGCCGCTCGCTAGCACATCGCTAAGCGAGCATGTAGCGAGCATTCGCTAATCCATCGCTAGGCGAGGCAGAAGCGAACGTGACAGTCGCTGTTTTTTTTCATTCTGATTCTTGCCTATCTGATCTGTTTTATTGTAATCATGCAGTATTTGCCTAACACTATTTCTGTTGTGGTGCCTTTTGTTGGGTGCAACTCTTGACCGCACCCTGATTTGGTATTCTGACCTGTTTGCTGAATTTTGTAAGGGTTCACATACTCCCGGAAAAGGTAGCTGGCTAAGGTATTCCACTTTATTTGTGGGATACCCTTGTGGAGATTCATCCTAATTACCTAATTGATTTTAATATGGAGATTCATCCTAATTACCTAATTGATTACAACTACCTAATTGATTGTAAAATATTGCCTTTGAATATGTGATCTTGGACCTCTCTTTGTTGCCTTACGATATTACGGTATTACGGTCATGTCCCGCGAATGTGGGGATACACTTAGCAAAGACCCTTCGATTAAATCATCATGTCCCTATAAAATAAATCATTGTCCCTCGGATATTGCCTGCGAATATATGATTTTGTCCCTCGATGACCCTTCGGTGTAGCCTACGGTTAAATGATGATCGTCCCTCCGAATGCTAAGGTATCCTTACAAATGTTGCCTTCAATGACCAAACGATGACCCTACAATGTCCCTTTACATCCAAAGGGATAAGACTACTTACTTCTCAATAGTAAGGACAGTTTTATCCTCATAAGGATAGGAAATGCCCATAAAGACCTTGGGTGGGTATAACTCTTAATTGCTGACTCACAACCTAAAACATTTTTCATACCTCACACTTTGCAAATCCTAGAAAATCACCACTTGGTATACATTCGCACTAGAATCATTGCCAAGTTATATTTTTCTAAACCGCTTTCAAAATTAAACGAGATAAATACTTTGTATACATTCGTACAAGAATCATTACAAAGTTAAACTCTCCTTTCAAAACATTTTTTAAGCAATTCACAAACACTTTTTCAGACAAACATAAGTGATCAAGCAATTAAGAGCCCATGGATAACCATGGATACAAAGGGTGTTAACACCTTCCCTTTGTATAATGTACCTCCGGAACCCAAAATCTAATTAAGGTCTTTCCTGTTCTTTTCCACCTTTCCTTATTGGATAAAAGAAAAGTCGGTGGCGACTCTTGCTATCCGCGACATTTGCTTTCCAAAGCAAAACACACAAAGTCAGTTCACCGTATGACAGGACTGGCGACTCTGCTGGGGACAATGAAAAAAAGAGGTTACCTTAAAAACAAGATCACTTATTCAAATTGTCTGATTTACTTTTAAGGGATCGCTTGGGTATCCTATGCTTGAGTGAAAGATCCTACACCCGGATCTAGTGTACCTTAGGTAAGTAGCAAGAGATCATCGCGACTATCCGGCGTATACTGGAATGGTTAAAATGATGGCTACGGTTAATGTGACACTTTGGATGTCCTGATGTTCCTCATGTTTACTTGAGGAAAAATTTGGCTTCCGCGTGGTGTCATCAAAGCATTAACCAGACCTTTAGAACCCTAATTGACTCATCCTAGCCATTAGAAAGTAGTGAGATAACTGACTTCGGTTCCGACTGGGGTTGGTTGAGACTCGATACTACACTCTTTGAGATTGGACTTTAGGGAAGCTTCGGTCAACCACTTGGTGTTGTACTGAAGTGGACTTAAAGGAAGGTCAATGATTTGAGATCCTTCTAGAACCCGGTTACTATTCTAGGACAGGTTGAACCAACCAAACTTCAGTGGGGAGGGTACTTACCTATGGAACTCATGCAAGCCTTAAAACCTAGGAATGATTGTTGTGTGACTTGTTTATGCTTGTTACTTATTTAACATCATAACATCATGACATCATAACATCATAACATCATAACATCATGGCATTGTACTAACCATTTCAAGGACTCTAAACATTGAAAACATAACATACATTGCATAGCATAACATAACATTGCATAACAGGTACTCTAAAGGCATCAATGTTCTCACGATCTTCCTATTGCAAACAGAAAAATGGACCTCGAACAAACTGTCAAAGATCTCCAGGCTCAGAATGCTCAATTCCAGGAGATGATCTTGAACTTATCCAAGGGGCAGGAGGAGCTAAAGGCTCTCTTGCTCGAGCAGAAGAAAGATAAGAAACCTGTGAGTTACATTAACCCGGGAAGAAGGCTTAAAGGACAGGCCGCAGGAGTCAAGATTAGAATTCCGAAGGATCAAGAAGAGGAGACAGAGAATGATTCAGAAGAGGAGAATGTTGATCTCTTTAACCATGAGGACGACGATGAAGATTATGAGAATGAACAGTACTCTCCAAAAGATGATAAGTACAAATTGCTGGAAGAACGTATGCTAGCTATGGAGGGTCAGAAGGCGCCCGGTCTGGATTTCGAAAGCTTGGGTCTAGTCTCTGATGTGGTCATTCCTCGCAAATTCAAGATCCCCACGTTCACTAAATACGATGGGGCATCTTGTCCTCAGATGCATCTGAGAGCTTATGTGAGAAAGATCCAGCCGTATACCACTGATAGGAAGCTATGGATCCATTTCTTCCAAGAGAGTCTGTCTGGCACACAGTTGGAGTGGTACTATCAGCTCGAGAGCTCTGACATCCGCACCTGGACTGATTTAGCGACAGCTTTCTACAAGCACTACCAGTATAATTCTGAACTAGCGCCTACTCGGCTACAGTTGCAGAATATGACTATGGGATCTAAAGAAGGCTTCAAAGAATATGCTAAAAAATGGAGAGACTTGGCTGGAAGAGTCAAACCCCCTATGACTAATCGAGAATTAGTGGACATGTTCATGAGCACACTGACTGGCCCATTCTACAACCATCTATTGAGAAGTTCCTCATCGGGTTTCACGGAACTTATATTGACAGGTGAACATGTTGAACGCGGCATTCGAAGTGGAAAGATACAGGCGGCTACCTCTGATCCTCCGGAGACTCCTAATGTCATCACTGCTCCTCTGCCTAATCTTGACAAGACTGTCAATGCTGTAGAAGATGCTGATAACGATTGTGACTTGGATAGCTGGATTTTCCCAACAATTGGTAACGAACTCGATAATTAGGAGGCTGAAGACACTATCCTGATTTCCTTTAGTCAGGAGTAATTGTTATTGCTTATTTTAATGTATTAAAGTTTGTTAAAAGGTTTTGTCATTTTCATAAGCATATTCACATTCAATAAATCAATGGACTTTTTTTTTTGCATTCAAATATTGCGCTCTTTATCTTTCCTGTCATCTTTCAAATAAGCTATGTTTTCTTGCACACACTCACGTAACAAATTGCAGATCCATATCCACTATGGATCCTGTTGATAATAATTCTGCTACTGTTCATTATAACTTTGAAAATCCGATCTACCAAACCGACGATGGAAGTGAGGAAGATTGTGAAAGTACCTGGAGAACTTGCCAGACTGGTACTGCAAGAAGAAAAGACCATACAACCGCATGAGGAATCAACTGAATCTGGGTACTGAAGTAGACAAGAAAATTACTGAGAAAAAGTCAAGAGATAATATGGAATGACGAATGTCAAGAAGCTTTTGACAAAATCAAGAAATATCTCCAAGAACCTCCAATTCTGATGCGACCAGTTGAAGGAAGACCTCTAATCATGTGTTCGACCGTGTTAGAAGATTCAATGGGGTGTGTGTTGGGGCAACATGACGAGTCTGGTCGAAAAGAGCATGCAATATACCACCTTAGCAAAAAGTGTACCGATTGTGAAACAAAATATTCACTGCTTGAGAAGACTTACTGTGCTTTGGCTTGGATTGCTCGCCGACTAAGACAGTATATGTTGAATCATACCACTTCATTGATTACTAAGATGGATCCTATCAAATATATATTGGAGAAACCTGCTCTCTTCGGAAGAATAGCAAGAGTTATCATTGACAATGGTACTAATTTGAACAGCAAGATGATTACTGAACTTTGCACGCAGTTCAAAATAAAACACCATAACTCTTCTCCGTACCGGCCAAAGATGAACGGCACCGTGGAGGCTGCTAATAAGAATATCAAGAAGATCATACAAAAGATGACAGTAACGTACAAAGATTGGCATGAGATGTTACCGTTTGCTCTTCATGGTTATCGCACTTCAGTACGCACTTCGACAGGGGAAACTCCTTTCTCTTTAGTCTACGGAATGGAAGCCGTCTTACCGGTGGAAGTTCAGATTCCCTCTCTAAGAATCATGAAAGAGACAGGTTTAGACGAGGATGAATGGATTCAAACTCGACTCGATCAGATAAATTTGATTGATGAAAAGAGACTCACGGCTGTTTGTCATGGACAGATATATCAGAAGCGCGTGACCCAGGCATTTAACAAAAAGGTCAAGAGACAGGTGTATCAAATTGGCGACTTGGTGATTAAGCGTATCATTCTACCACAAAGTGATCCCAGGGGCAAATGGACTCCCACATACGAAGGGCCATTTGTAGTTAAGAAGGTATTCTCTGGTGGAGCCATGATACTTGCTACAATGGATGGCGAAGACTTCCCACATCCCGTGAACGCAAACATAGTTAAAAAATACTACGCATAAAAGAGACCCGCTAGGTCGACGTACCTAGGCAAAAGTAAGGGCATCCCGGCGAACCAAAAGGGTTCGGGCAAAAATTAGGGATAAACATATAAAAATGTACACCCGGCAAGTCGAAAACCTGAAAAGGCGACTTGGGCAAAAAAGGGTATCCTGATGGACTGAAAACCTGAAAAGGTGGTCCAGGTAAAAATTAGGGATTAAAAGCGTATGACTATGTCCCGTTCTCAGACAACTTCACCCAAGTCAAAGGGACTGAACAGGCCAATCACTTCTAATCCGACAGTAGGAGATGAGATGCTTGAAGACATAATGAAAGTAGTAGAATTAAAATCCACAGGGCTTTTCCTTCATAGCTTTTTCTTTATGTTCTCGACAATTTCCTCTTACTAGGATTTCTGTCCCCGTGTATTCAAATTGCCTGTTTATAGGCCCTCTTTCAAAATCAATACAATTTCATTTCCAAAAAGATGCTTTGTTTTACTTTCTCTGTTTTGCTTGCATAAACGTCCATTGATTTAATTCGAATTAATATATGCATTTGAATATGATTGATGTTTACCGAAAATACATGCATGAAATAGCAATAACAGTTACAAAAGACTCCAGGATCGAGGAAAAGGTCTAACCATGCGTTCCAATGAATCCGGTTGCTAATTCTATTCCCCAACAAAAACCAGCTATTTCCCAGAAGATGTTGGCATCACCAGACAGACTGGTCATCTCTTCCATCCCCAGCCAGGCTCTGTTGAGCGTTTCCACCATCAGACAGAAATCAAGTATCCCCAGCTAAGAAAGGGTCATCAATACAAGTATCTCCAACCAGAAGATGGGGATTTATTTTCCCCAGGGAGTCGCCAGGAAAAACTTTTCAGACGCATAATTCATTCATTACATCATTTCACAGCATACGCATGCATACATTGTTCGCATTTAGTTCGCATAAGCATAAAACATCTCATGCATCATGACATGGCATGAGGCTAACTTTGTTTTTCAGGTTAATTATCCTCCTGATACAGTCAAAACAAAGGTCCATTCAGACGGACATCTTTATCAATTACATTCAGGATTCAACTACATCTCTCAGATACAATCCATATGGACATTCATTCCGACAATCACTCTGATGGTGGCATCTCTAAGCCCATCACAGATATTCATTGCAAATACAACATATACAAATACTATCAGATATAGCCTAGCGTACGGTTCATTCTGACTCAGCTCAACATATGACTCCTTCAACTCAGATACGATCTAACGTACGATCCATTCTGACCTTCAACTACTCCAATACGGTCTAATGTACGACCCAGTTGGACCTTCAAGTCCTCAGATGCTACCTAGTATACGGTACATTCTGAAGTGTAGTCTAGCGTATGACTACCCCTTTCGTCATCAGAAACAGCCTAGCGGACGACTCATCCTGCTGCTCAGAGACGGTCTAGCGTACGACCCATTTGGATGTTCATCCCCTCAGATGCTACCTAGCGTACGGTACATTCTGAAGTGTAGTCTAGCGTACGACTACCCCTTTCGTCATCAGAAACAGCCTAACGGACGGCTTATTCTGCAACTCAGATACGATCTAGTGTATGATCCATTCTGATCTTTCATCCCCAGTAAAGTCACCCGCCTAATGGACGACTCAGTCTGCTACTCAGATACGATCTAGCGTACGATCCGTTCTAATCCTTACCTCTCCAGATACAGCCTAACGGACGGCTCATTCCGCAATTCAGATACGATCCAGCGTATGATCCATTCTGATCCTTTATCCCCAGCAGCACATGACCCATTCTGATCCTTATCTCATCAGGTCCAGCTCACCCCAGTGGATGACTCATTGCACGGTCTAACGTACGACTCAGTATGACACCCATGCCTTCAGATATGGTCTAATGTACGACGCACTCTGAAGCTCTTATCATCAAACTTCGTGGGTGGCATCTTTAAGCCCATCTCCATCAAGACTAACTTTTAATTAACAAGTGCAAATTTTTGGGGCATTCTAAGTGTTCAATAATCTTCCACCTCCAGACCATGAATGGCGTACATACCATTCTAACTCTCTCGGTTTAAGAATATTGAACAAGGGGCAGCTGTCATACCCCAAAATTTGCCCGTTAATTTTACAAGACATTTTTTAAGGCACTCCAACTCATTACTCAAGGCATTGACCTTAAAGGAACAAAGACCCAGCTCACAGATGGCCAAATCCAGAAAATGGCCCAAACTGGCATGCTCGCTAGGCGAGCAGCTCCTTCGCCTAGCGAACCCTTCGCTATGCCACTCGCCTAGCGAAGCTTGCGAATACCAAAAAATTATGGGCTTCATTCTGAGCCCATTAGGTCACAAAAAGAGCATTATAAATACCACAACTTCAGTCGGAAAAACGGGGAACGAAAACGGGGACAGACGGACAGAAACCCTAACAGAAGCAACACAACAAACCCTGGAGGCTAACCCAGAGAATTCAGAGCAACCCTAAAGGAAACCCTGAAGGAAACTCATCTGCACCAAGGTTACCTCCGCCCAACTCAATCCGACTTGCCAATTCAAGGTTGTAATTCATTTGCAAACAGGTTTGCATTACTATTACCGCTTTATGTTCTTAATTTGCATGTGGCATTATGATTAAATTTATAAAAATATCTTAAGTTTTGCATGTGGATTTAAGTATGCATGGATATCTTGAATGTTTAACCATGTAATCTCTGTAATGGATGCCATAGGGCGTGAAGCTTGCTGGAATCGTACTGTTCTAAAACCAGAACCCGCAGCTGCTCGCTAGCACATCGCTAAGCGAGCATGTAGCGAGCATTCGCTAATCCATCGCTAGGCGAGGCAGAAGCGAACGTGACAGTCGCTGTTTTTTTCGTTCTGATTCTTGCCTATCTGATCTGTTTTATTGTAATCATGCAGTATTTGCCTAACACTATTTCTGTTGTGGTGCCTTTTGTTGGGTGCAACTCTTGACCGCACCCTGATTTGGTATTCTGACTTGTTTGCTGAATTTTGTAAGGGTTCACATACTCCCGGAAAAGGTAGCTGGCTAAGGTATTCCACTTTATTTGTGGGATACCCTTGTGGAGATTCATCCTAATTACCTAATTGATTTTAATGTGGAGATTCATCCTAATTACCTAATTGATTACAACTACCTAATTGATTGTAAAATATTGCCTTTGAATATGTGATCTTGGACCTCTCTTTGTTGCCTTACGATATTACGGTATTACGGTCATGTCCCGCGAATGTGGGGATACACTTAGCAAAGACCCTTCGATTAAATCACCATGTCCCTATAAAATAAATCATTGTCCCTCGGATGTTGCCTGCAAATATATGATTTTGTCCCTCGATGACCCTTCGGTGTAGCCTACGGTTAAATGATGATCGTCCCTCCGAATGCTAAGGTATCCTTACAAATGTTGCCTTCAATGACCAAACGATGACCCTACAATGTCCCTTTACATCCAAAGGGATAAGACTACTTACTTCTCAATAGTAAGGACAGTTTTACCCTCATAAGGATAGGAAATGCCCATAAAGACCTTGGGTGGGTATAACTCTTAATTGCTGACTCACAACCTAAAACATTTTTCATACCTCACACTTTGCAAATCCTAGAAAATCACCACTTGGTATACATTCGCACTAGAATCATTGCCAAGTTATATTTTTCTAAACCGCTTTCAAAATTAAACGAGATAAATACTTTGTATACATTCGTACAAGAATCATTACAAAGTTAAACTCTCCTTTCAAAACATTTTTTAAGCAATTCACAAACACTTTTTCAGACAAACATAAGTGATCAAGCAATTAAGAGCCCATGGATAACCATGGATACAAAGGGTGCTAACACCTTCCCTTTGTATAATGTACCTCCGGAACCCAAAATCTAATTAAGGTCTTTCCTGTTCTTTTCCACCTTTCCTTATTGGATAAAAGAAAAGTCGGTGGCGACTCTTGCTATCCGCGACATTTGCTTTCCAAAGCAAAACACACAAAGTCAGTTCACCGTATGACAAAACTCTTACTCTTTTATTTCGTCAAATTTCTGTTTTAAGTTTGTCATTGCTTTATGTGTTTCTTATCACAGGAATGTGACTCAATGTAGTACCCCCACTATTTCTCGATTTAAAAGGAAATTTGTCTTCATAGAATTCAAAATCATTAATTCTATGGTCACTTTAGATTTAGGTCATAAAACCTACATGCCTTAGTGTTTGCTACGTACCCAATGAATACACATTCATAGGCTCTACTAGTGAGTTTAACTGGCTTCAAATTCAGAATTCTGACATAAGCTAGACAACCCCAAGTTCTTTAAATAAGATAAGTTTGGTTGTTTTTTCTTTAATATCTCATAAGGAGAGATCTTACTTCGTGACTTGAGAACTCTATTCAGGATATAACAAACAATCAATAAAATTTCTCCATTAGTGAGATACGACACCAGAATTCAATGTAATAGCAACAATTAGTTCACTAAGATTTTTATTCTTTTGATCTACTTTGCCATTCATTTCAGGAGAATATGGTGCACTCATTTCATGTACAATTCAATGTTGTTTATAAAATTAATTAAATAAACTAAAATCGTATTCAGTTCCCCTATCACTGTGAAGTCTCTTAATATTATTACTAAGTTGAATTTCAATTTCATTTACAAAAGTCTTAAAACACAACAATTTCAAAAAAAATGCCATTCTTAGTGATAGTGTACAAATCTATCCTAATAGACTGACTAAATCGTGCCTCTCTAGAAATAAGATTCTTTTTAATCTCTTAAGTATGTATGACATCTTTCAAGATTAAAGTCTTTTCAGAAGTAGAATCTGCTCCATTTCTCCAATACCAACAACTTTAGTGGTGTGGGCAACTCCCAACGACACTTCTTATTTTTAGCATTCATGTATGTTTTGAACATAACACGATCATAGTAGACATGACGAGAGGCATCAGTGTTTATCCACCAAACATTATATCCACTAGCCATGTTGATTTCAATTATCATAGCAATAAATACTTGATCACTCAAGTTAACTTGTGCATTAGAGCCACCTGCAGGTTTAGGCATGCTCTTACATCTCTTAGCCATATGACCCGACTTTCCATAATTAAAACAGATGAATGCCAAAGTGTCATTTCTTTGAGGTGGTGGTTGTTGCCTAGCAATCAGACCAAGTGTGGCCCTAGAGGGATTCCCATTCTTAATTCGGTTTATAATATTGCGGTTCTTATTCTTTAATCACTCATCAAATGGCTTCAAAATACACCAAATTTATGTTTTGTTGTTTGAAACAATCACGATTTTTCTTTTTGATATTGTCTCTGAGATTCTTCTTCAACTCGAAGGAGAATAATCATACTCTCAATTAAAAATTCTTTTGTCTTGTGGTGAAGCAAATTTTTTAAAAACTTTCAAACTATGGGATAATTTGTCAATAATAAAAGCAATTTGAAATTGTTCATCTAAACACATACTTTATGTGATGATCTTAGAAGCAAGATTCTAAAGTTTATAACATTGAGACTCCAAAAACCTTTCATTTATACTATCTAATACTTTAGGTAGCGGCTAAAGACACACTTCTTTGTTCCAACTTCTTTAGTATCATATTTCTTTTGTAGAGATTCCCATACATGTTTAGCAATCTCGTAGTTACTGTAGTAATCATACAGATCATCGGTGAGACCGTTCAGAATATGGTTTTTGCAAAGATAATCATTATCTTTTCAGATGGATATTTCTTTTTTGAGCTGTAAATCACATACTTTAACTTTTGCTCCAGAGTCTAATTTAGACAAGTTAACAGTTTCGTCTGATTTCATTATTTTGTTACCATTAGTTTGTTCGGTTGATCTAAAAGGAACAATAAGAATGTCCTCAGTAAAAACATGGATAACCTTCTTTAAGGTTAAGAAAATTTTCATTTTAGCTTGCCAATATTGAAAGTGAGAACCCTCAAACTTAAATGGTCTGTTAAAGAGAACGACCATAAAATTACCAATAACTTCTTCGGTAGCCATGGAAGTTTTTCAAATGTCTTAAAAAATTTGTTTTTGGATTTTGAAAATAGCAACAAAAGAATTTATCGAGATGAATCGTGTAACAATTCGCTATCTTTAAGATATTTTTTTGCACTGCCCAAAGTTATGCAAAGCAATCACTGAACCACACTGTCTCTAGGATAAAACAACACAGTTATATATTGTACGATTACTACTTGCACGATATCTAATTGATCTAGAAATACACCCTCTAATAGTTCAAAAATCAGTCAAATATGACATAAATATCACCTGTATCTAATATATAGATAAGTCATAATAATTTCTCAAACAATGAGAAACTCAAATAATTCTCAAAGAGAATTCAATAACGGTCATTTGACCACTCAAAATAATTTCTCCATTAAGTTTAAATTTAATTAATTCTCAAAAGAGAATAAAAAAAATTAATACTTTATAATTTATCAACTCAAATGATGAGAAATTAAAAAAAAATCTCTATAGAGAATTCAAGAAAGTGCTCGAAAAATTCAACGAGTAAAAAGAAGCAGACAGAAGTTGACGCTTCGACAATTTGAAAGACGCAAAATTATGAGTGGAAAAAAAACTCAAAATAAATTTTTGATGTATTTTGGAATGAAACATGTGCTTTCCTTATATAATGAAGTAAAGAAGTCAAAGAATATTATCTAAATCATGTTAGACTTGGAGAATTTTTAAATTCATCCATATATTAAAATAATAACATAATGTTTCAATATTTACGGTGTAGCCGGTTTCCTTCCAAAAGAAAATTATGTTATTATTTTAAAGTGGTTAATTAATAATTTGATCTTTATGTGATTGATCTATAGTACTTATCAATATTAAGACAATTTAATATTTATTAATTAAAATCTGAACTAGTAGGTTGTATGATAAATTCAGTTTAAAAAAGTGTGATTTACTTTCTTTTAGGCGTTTGTTATGCATAATAATAAATAAGTATATATTTTAAATTTCAAAATTTAATAAGAAGCTTTCATAGCTCAGTTGGTTAGAGCACCCGTTTAGTAAGCGGGAGGTCATGAGTTCAACTCTCATTGAAAGCATTAATTGTTTTTTTATCTATATTTTTCATGCTTTCTTTTGTTCGTTTGTCTTGCTTTCTTTCATGCTATGAATTTAGTGATAATTTTTATGTGACATTCTAATTCAAAATAAAGGTGCATCAAACACTCATTCTGAAAAATCAATTACATGGGTTGGAAAAACCAAGTCTCTTTTTATTATCTCTATTTTTTATGTTTTCTTTTGTTCTTTTGTCTTGCTTTCTTTCATGCTATGAATTTAGTGGTAATTTTTATGTAACATTCTAATTCAAAATAAAGGTGCATCAAACACTCATTCTAAAAAATCAATTACATGGGTTGGAAAAATCAGGTCTCTTTTTATTAATAATATAAAAAATAAATTATATACATGAGAAATCAACATCTCTTTCATATGTCCTAAAAAACTACAGAAGATTCAAAACATTCTCATTCAAGTTATTATGATTTGATTGAGATAAGAGGAGAAGGAAGTAACTCAAGGTATATTTTATTTTTTTCACCAAAACTACCTATGTATTTTGTGTCACGTCATCCATGCCAAATACCATCTTATACATTGTTTATCTTCAATGTTCTAAACTCATGCATCGTATAAAAAAATATTTCAAAAAATCAATACTAAGAAAGAGTACTTCAACTATATTATTCACATATTGAATTTGGAAAATAACCTGAGATAATATACAACGAGAACATGCAAAATGATAACCACAATCTTTCAAGGAACTTTCATTATCCTGAAATAAGTTTCAATATACCATTAGTTGATGAAATTACAAATAAAAAAGTTTTTGTAGAAGAAAAATATAGAGAAAGCAGTGATGTCTTGTGACAACATAGGCAATAATGTTCACAAAAGCACCAATTGCTAGAATAAAGTAAATTGTTGCCTACAAAATAAAATAAAGAAACTTCAAATTTTACGACCAATATTTGAATCATCTTTTAATTTTCAATAAACAATAGTAAATTATATATATCTTCATGTTCTTCCCAAATCGATAGCAAAGACAACTATAATATAACATCAAAAAAATGTTTAATGTGTATCACCACAACAACAATTTAATGAAAATGACCCAAAAAATTGTTGAAAATTGCTTATAAGGTGGATTCAATAGCAATGCGGCAATGATCAAAGCAATACAAAATTTCAACTTCCCACATCCTCAAAACCGCATCAAAAACCCCACTCTCTTCTTCTTCTTCTTCCATCATGGTTCCTAGGTTCCCCAATTTTTCCTTTAGAAGCTTTCAAAACCACAGAGGAACACAATACATCAAAATCCAAAACTGCAACGTGTTCTAGCAATTCCTCTTCCTCTTCTATATTTCTCTATTATTTCTCAAAATCTCCCATTACAATTAAATATATCATTGCAATTAAACTCCAACGCTGATATTTTAGGTAGCGACTAATAGCATACTTATTTGTTCCAACTTCTTCATTATCATATTTCTGTTATAGAGATTCCCATACATGTTTAACAGTCTCGTAGTTACTATAGTAATCATATAGATCATCAACGAGACCGTTTAGAATGTGGTTTTTGCAAAGATAATCATTATCTTTACATATGAATATTTCTTTTTCTGAGTTGTAAACATTTGCTTTAACTTTTGCAGCAAAGTCTAATTTAGACGAGTTAACAGTTTCGTCTGATTTCACAATTTTCTTACCATTATTTTGTCCGGTTGATCTAGAAGGAACAACAGGAACATCCTCAATAAAAAAGTGGGCAACCTTTTTTGTGGTTAATAAAATTTTCATTTTAGCTTACCAATGTTGGAAGTGAGAACCCTCAAACTTAAATGGTATGTTAGAGATAACAACCACAAAATTACCAATAACTTATTTGATAGTCATGACAGTTTTTCGAACGTCTTAATGTTGTTATTTTTGGATTTTGGAAATAGTCACAGAATAAATTACCTGGATGAGTCGCATAACAGTACATTCTCTTTAAGACATTTTGTGGCACTGCTCAAAGTTATGCAAAGTAGTCAGTGAACCATGTCGCCTCCAAGATAAAACAACAGAGTTCTTTATTGTATGATTACTACTTATACAATAGATAATTTGTCTAAAAATACACACTCTAATGATTCAAAAACTAGTCAAATGTGATATAAATATCACTCGCAGTATCTGATATATAGACTAGTTGTAATAATTTCTCAAACAATGAGAAATTCAAATAATTCTCAGAGAATTCAATAACGGTCAATTGACCACTCAAAATAATTTCTGAAACAAGTTAAAATTCTATTAGTTCTCAAAAGAGAATAAAACAAATCAATACTTTATAATTTTTCAACTCAAATGAGGAGAAATTAAAATGATTCTCTATAGAGAATTCAAGAAAGTGCTCAAAAAATTTAACAAGTAAAATAAAATAGGATGAAGTTGACGGTTCGACGATTCGAAAGACGGAGAATTATAAGAGTGGAAAAAGAAAAACTCAATAAATTTATAACATGTTTTAAAATAAAACATGTGTTTTTTTTATATATAATGAAGTAACGAAATTGTTGAAAGAAAAGTTCAAAAAGAATCCTTTCAAAAGGTATGAGATAAGATACTCTCTCGTGAGAGGCAACCATCTTTTGTCTCAAAAAGTTGAAGATTGTGAGTGAAAGGTTAACCCTAGTCATTGACAAGATGAAGAGGATAAGATGCGTGTCAACATAGATGAGTGTTTCCAGCGTATCTTCTCGTGGCTGAAAGTTTGACACCATTAGTTGATAGGGGTGTACATGGGTTGGGTTAACCCACAAAGCTGGTCAAACCCACCAAAAAAATTCAAAAAAGTAGGTTGGGTCGGGTAATTGGTGGATATGGGTTTCAAAACTAAAAAACCATTAAAAAAAATTGGGTTTTCGGATAAAGTCGAAGCCAAACCCAAAAACTCAATGACCCATTAATCAAACATTTATTATTGTAATTTTAATGATTTTGATGAATATTAACTTATTTGTTGCAATTTTAGTCTCTTAACATTTACTATTTTAGTGAACCATAATTTTAATTAATTTAAATGTTTCACTCTTTAGTAATTTTGATGCTAATACAACTTTATGTCATCCAAATTTATGATAATTTTTATTAGTTGATGATATCATTTCTTATTTTATGATGCTAAAAGATAGTAAAAATAAGTTATCTAATTTTTTTAAGTAGATAAAATATTGAGAAATTTTCATGAAAAAAATATGTTGACTTATCATTTAGTCATTTAATATTAATAAAATTGAAAAATCATTTGGGCAACCCGCAACCCAACCCAACCCAAAAATTAACGGGTTTGACCAAATCGGCCCATTGATGTAATAAGTGGTTATTTTACCTCACCCAAACCAGAGTGTCTTATATGGATTGAGTATTGGGTTTGTCCAAACCCAACATAAACCGACCCATATACGCCACTAGTAGTTGATGCCAGATCTTCGCCTTGGGAAGAAGAAAGGAGACACTTACCAGATTGTTCTTGGTAGCAAGGATATTATATGTAGTTATCTTAAGGAATAAACTTATCCTTGGGTACATGTCCATATGAACCCCAACTTCCTCACATGCAATTGCGTTAGCAATCAGAGCATGAGTTGTAGAAATTAGAATTCCAAAAATATTAGACTTAATGCAAGAAGCATCTTGTCTAATATGCAAGAGGGACACATATGTCTAGAATTATCGAATGAGAACTTGGTAGACGAATCCTTCAAGCATATTAAAGTAATTCACACATTTGGGATCGAACATGACTTAGAAGATACAAACCATGATTTCAAAATTCGTCGAAGTCAACAAATTTTTCAGAAACAATAGTGAGGGGGCAGGCTACTCCACAAACAAAAGACATTTTGTAGATTTTGAAAGGGTGAAGGAAGACATAAGTTTTTGAAGGTAATTTTAGCAAGTGCAAAGTGAGATGAAAATATATAAGATTTAAATATGAGTTTAATAGAGAAGGAAGGAAGAAGATAAATGATATATAAGAGGGAGTAGGAGAAAGCCTAAACGAAGAGACTTAGCATGAACCAATGCATGCAGCAGTAAAAACAATTAAACCAAGACACACAATAGAGCTCACTTGTCATAAGCCATTAATATAAAATATTAAAAAAACATTTGAAAAGACAAGAGAGAGTAGTTTTTAAAAAGTAAATAAAGTATTTTAAAATCACACAAAAACTAACAAGGGGAGGTAAGTGAAGATGTTTTCTCTTGAAACAATAAATATATCCCAAAGGGTCACATCAATTATTTTATATGACTTTAATGTATGACATTTGTCTTACTTTAGAGCCGTGCAAAAATGCTTGATTACACATTAATATTTAAAACACATAGTCTATAAGACAAAAAATCCCAAAAAGGGTTATGACTTTGGACCTTCTGACCAAGAGAGCCTCCTAACTTCAGAGAGATAACTGGTTCAAAGCCAATAGATCTCAGAGTCAGATTTTACTCTCCAGAGGCTACACATTTGAAAAGATTTTGTTTTATTCTGGACAAAGTTCCATTTTTATATTTTTCAGAATAAAAACAAATATATCTTCAGCAGGGTTTTTTGTACAAATGCCAACCCATTGATGGTCTATATCTATGAATTTTAAATTAATTACACCCTTATAACATAATCCATTATAAAAAGATGTTTGATTTCAATGTGTTTAGATCTTGAGTGAAAAATAGGATTCTTTAATAAGCAAATTGCAGAAGTATTATCACAAAGAATAAGAATGCTACTCTCATATAACTGATAATCTTCTAGTTGGATTTTCATCTAGAGAATATGAGTGTTGTAACCAAATGATGGAATTTATTCAGCTTTTGTAGTTGATAATGCTATTGTTGATTGCCTTTTGCTGGACCAAGAAATAAAATTGTCACCTAGAAACTGATAGCTTCCACTGGTGATCTTCCTTTCTAGTCTATCTCCAGCATAATCAACATTACAATAACCTACTAACTTGTAATCTTTGGATTTTCTATAAAACAAACCAAGATTAGTATTACCTTTCAGATATCTAAAGATCATTTTTACATCAATTAAGTGGGTTTTTTCTAGGATCTGATTGGAATCTAGCACAAAGACATATGTTAAATAAAATATCAGGTCTAGAAGAAGTCAATTATAGAGAGATCCAATGATACCTCTATATACTTTTTAATCTACCTCTTTGCTTTCATCTTTCTCCAAAATGCACGTGGGATGCATTAGAGTCTTGGCTAGTTTACATTTTGACAAGTCAAACTTCTTCATATGTTACCTTGTATATTTTCTTTGATGGATATATGTCCCTTATGAATTTTGATTGATCTGAATCCCTAAAAAGAACTTTAATTCTCCCATCAGACTCATCTCAGATTTTGTCTGCATATACTCGGAGAATTCTTAGCAAAGAGTAGCATTAGGAGAACCAAAAATAATATCATCAACATAAATTTGCATAACCAAGATATCATTTTTGAATGTTTTACAAAATAAAGTTGTATCTACTTTCCCTCTTGTAAAATCATGTTTCCAAAGAAAACTGCTTAGTCTTTCATACCACGCTCTAGGAGCTTGTTTCAAACCATACAAGGACTTCTTGAGTTTGTAAGCAAAATCTATATTTTTGTGATTTTCAAAATCAAGAGGTTGATGCGCATACACTTCTTTAGTAATATACCCATTCAA
This sequence comes from Lathyrus oleraceus, assembly GCF_024323335.1. Lineage (NCBI taxonomy): Eukaryota > Viridiplantae > Streptophyta > Magnoliopsida > Fabales > Fabaceae > Lathyrus > Lathyrus oleraceus. Next base: position 43,940,910 of record NC_066584.1, on the reverse strand, counting down.
AAATTCACTTTTAACATCCATTTGATAAAGAGTGATGTTGTGGTTAATAACAAAGGAAGTTAAGAGACAAATAGACTCTAACCTGACCACTAGTACAAAGGTATCAATACAGTCAATTCCCTCTTGTTGAGTATAGCCTCGTGCAACCAATCTAGCTTTGTTTCTTACCATTTCCCCTTTCTCATTCAACTTGTTTTTGAAGACCCATTTGGTTCCAATCACACATGTTCATTTGGGTCTAGGCACAAGGTCCCATACATTATTTCTAGAGAATTTATTTAGCATTTATTACATAGCTAGAATCTGGTCAGTGTCTAGAAGTGCTTCATCAATGGAGGTAGGTTATATTAAAGACACGAATACCAAAAGCATTTCATCATATGGTTTGGAAGAATATATGGTTCTGATGGGTTCAATTTTATCTTCCATAATTAATTCATTAGGATGTGAAGAACTTTGCCTTTTTTTCCTCAGAGGTGCTTGAGAGGCAACAACTTCTAATTCAGGTTAAGCAACTTTGGGTTCAAAATATTCATATTTTTTAACTCCATATTCCTTGCCTTCAGAATCTGAATAGTGTCGCATCTTGAAAAATACAATCTTTCTCAATGGTCGTAGATAAAGTGTTTAAATAGAGTCGTCATCAAACTTTATTTATAATGAAGGAAAAGGAAAATATTGATAACACTTAAAGAATGAAAATGGTCGTTGCAACCAAATCCGAGTTCAGGAGTTGATTACGTAAGGAGAATGTATTAGCACCCCTCACGACCATTGTACTCAACGAGAACCTTTTAGTTAAACTTGTGATTGAATGTTAGCTTATGTCAATTATTTTCTTCGTGTGATAAAAATGTAAAAGAAAAGGGGTCGCAAAAATGTTTTTATTAGGGTGTTTGACGAGATTTTGGGTCTCGCTCCTACGTATCCTCGAGTACAATGAGGAACTCAGAGCTTCGTAGTTCGGGGGGAAGGTTGCGGTTTGTTGGTTTGTGTTTTTTAATGAACAAGTGTTTAGATCACGTTCTAAGGGCTAAACATTGGCTTGTCTACTCTCAATGGAGGTATGTAACCAACAAGAATCCTTTTCTAATAATGCTTAGACGTTAGCTTCCCTTCTACTCATATTTCTTTTGTTGTTTTAATTAATTTTATGCTAATGTTGTTGTATTTAGTGAGTGTATAATGTGTGGCCAAGCTCACCTTGCATATAACTCTGATGTGATCTTTGATAAGGTTTAAAAAAAAGCTTTAAAAAGGTTGAGGGTGGATTTTAGTAGGGTAACAGTAGGGTAATTATCATCTTTTGTAAATAGCACAATATACTCTATTTATAGGGAGTTAATAAGGAGTGAGGTCAAGGTGAGATACATGTGGGAATTTAGACATTTCTAGGTTTACTCGTGTGAAACTTTGTTGAAAATGATGAGCTGGTGATTTTGGAATCAATCCATTGGAAAGGTATTGTGTGAATCCCTGATTTTATGGGATTGTTTTGTGAGTGAAAGTGAGACGCGTTTGTGTCCTTATTTTGCTGAGATATTTTGCTGTAACAGTTTTTGTGTTTCTATGTATGCTCTTGTGTATGATAGAATGGTAGGATTTCACATGTTTGCCTTGCATGTTGAGTTTTGGTTTAATTTGTGCTATCTTAAATTGATGTATGATGTGATAATGTATATGGTTGAGTGTTTGTTACAAGATGACGGTGATGGTATGTTGTTAAGTGTTGATGATGATCAAACATGATCCTTTTGCATTTTTTGTTTTGCTAAGTTATGGTGGTATGGTATAGTATGCTTATGGTAGATCTCTTTGGTTGTCCTTTTACATCATATGGTGATGGTGATTGTGATGTGTATAAAGGATGAAGACACAAGAATGATGCATAATGATGAGCATGATGTAAGTAAAACAAAGGGTGCACGGGCCCTGGTGTTTTTTTTAATTATCTTTTTTAATTCTTTGCAATGTTTGGAATGTAAAGAGAAATATACATGTTGTATTACTTTTGTCTTATGTGTATCAAATCAAACAAATTCATTTTGATTTTTTTTTTGTATTAGTAATGCGTTTATGTAAATAAATAAGTTCTAAAATCAAGTTGACTTTTCAACAAATTCAAACATTATTCAAAGCAAACAATCTAAATGTAAATTAAATCTTATTTGGATGCAAAGTTAGGAATACCTTCTTAAAAGATGTATGATTAAACTTACATATTCAAAATCATTTACCAAACTTGTGAATAATTTTTTATAAATTTTTTTAAACCTAAGCAAATATCAAGTTTTCTTTGGAAACCAAAAGAAATAATTAAATGACCCCACATGAAATCACCCTTAAAATGTGTGAATGGATAAGATGCAAACATATGACAAGGCATGCTTAAAGCAATGTGACCTAAAGAGATCCACTCTAAACTTTTATCACTTGACTTTCGATTAAATTGGCTTAATGCATGTTCATGAGGGTTCAAAATCAAATGGAGTGGTCATGAGGCAATAATGCAAATGAATTTTCATTGAAACAAATGAGTGTAGTGATCAAGATCACATGGTTAGACCAATGGTTCAATGTATGTAGATGAAAAGAGACATGACTGAATGAAATCGTTATATGAATGTAGATGAATGTAATATAATTTGGGTAGGAAAAAATTGGGGTATGACAAGTAGATAATCTCCAGATATGAAAATTTTTCAACTAGCTTTGACTTGTCAAGGTTAAGCTTATCATCAAACTTAACACGAATTGATTCCTAAACAATTCTTGTTTCAGTGTTATATACTTTATAGCCTTTTAAGTGTTCAGAGTATCCTAACATGATACATTTTTGTTCTTTAGAATCAAACTTGTTTAAGTTTTATTTAGTGTTCATAAGAAAACAAGAACATCCAAAAGGATGCAAATATGAAATATTGGTGTCATACCCCAATTTTGTCCGGGTAAGGAAAAATCTTTCACCAGTATTCACTACCAGATGTTATAAGGCATGAACTCCATCTTGAGGCATAAGCTCTATCTTAGGGTTTCTCAGCCCTTAGTGACATCAAATCTTCAGTGGCATTTTCATCTGTTGAGATCCTTGTACATGACTTAAGAAAACATCTGTTGCATTTGTCTCTTATTGCTATTACTGAAGCATGGGATGATATGTGCATTTTGGGACTTTTTTTTGGTTAACAAGGCCCATTTTGGTTTATCCATGAGATCTCTTGGTTTTAAAAAAGGGTCATTCACATAAACATGTCCATAATTAATATTGCAAAGTGTGGTCCAAATCTTTTTACATTACTAATCCAAAGTCCATTTTCTTATTAGTAAGTATTAAGAGCCATGATTATTTTTTGTGATCACTTGTTATTAGCTCATTTTCACATCCCAAGTGTTTATGCCAAAGTCTCAATCCTTCATAAATACCTAAATTCAAGTTGCATTTCTTAAAACATGTATTTGTTTTAAGCTAAGGTTAATTGTTGGAAGAGATTATGGTGATGGACAACGTTTAAGGTTCGTTTTGGTTGAAATTGAACTTTTAATGCTTATGGTAATGTGTTGTTCCTTAATAATTATTTGAGCCAATAATGAACATAACTAAAGGGTAACCAAATTGAAAGTCCAATTTTATTGCATTATGGCCCAAACCATTTTCAGATTGAGATAAAGTTTAAACACTTTAATTGATTAACATAAATAAAATATTGAGATAAAACTTAAAATGTTAAAAAAGAGATTAATTGCATAATTGAATTTTAAAGTGTAAAAGTATTACAAATAATTCCAAAAGCTTACATAATTAATCCAAAAGCTAATACATTATCCAATATGTTACAAACAGTCCAAATACACATTATCCAAAAGTTCAATGTTACATCAAAGTAAATTTGAAAAAGTTGAATTTAGCTGCATATACAGCAGTTTGAAAACGGCATCCTCAAAAGCCATTGCCGAAAACCATCTGTTGAAGTGAAGCGCCCCAAAATCTAACCTCCAACTAGAGCAGGCGCTGACTCCTTCCAAATAGAGGCCACTTCACCTTTGTAAACCTGCAAAAATCAATTTAGAAATTAAAAGTCTTTTCAAATAAGCACTTAAAAAAAGCTGGAAAATAAATTGATGAATTAAACAGGTTAAAGCTTTGCCCAGAAGATCATAACGAACATCCAATTCAAACAACTGTGAATCCACGAGATAACAATCCCACAAAATTTGGAATGAAAAGCAAAACTGACAAATAATTTTAAAACCTAAAAATTCATGATGAAGAATATAAGTACCCAGAACAGAGAACAGTAGAGAGGACGAAAAATCAACAAGGCCAGGAACCACAACCATAAGTTTTTCCAGTTAACATTCACACAAAAGAATAAATAGCATTTCAAAAGGAGAAGTCAGAAAAGAAGAAGACGAAAAAAAAACTTATCTAAGCCGTGACGGATCGTCGACGACGAACTCGAACCAAAAAGCTTTCCTTCTCCCACTTTCGCCTGAAATCTTTACTTCATCTCCTTCGTCGTTGTAAGTAGAACAAAAACCCCTTGATGATTTCATTGATTAACAATTGTAGGGGACTTAATTTCAAAACTAGGGTTTAGGTTTAAAACTGTTTGGTTGCTGTTTGACTTTGGATTTGTTGTTAGGAGAGAGTTTAGTTTTTCGTTTGGGTACGTTGAACGTTTAGGTTAGGGTTTGAGTTTGTGTTTTTTTTGGAGCACCGATCTGGCCGGTTGAGAGAGATTTTGGTAGATCTGAGGTCAGATTTGGAATCTCCGGGCGAAAAGAGAGGGGGTTAGTGTTGGGAGTTTGTTGGTTTGAGAGGTAGTTCGCCAGAGAAGACGGCGTCGCCGCCGTCGTTGGCCGGCAACCACCGTCTTCTCCTGTAGGTCTGGCTGTGGTGTGTGACAGAGAAGGGAGGCGAGAGTTGCAAAGAAACTCTGAGATTTGAGTGAAGAGAGAGAAAGAAACGAGCAAAATGGTGTTTTCTCTTCCATTTCAGTTTTTAAGTATTGGTGAGGGTGAGCGCATGGAGGCCAAGTGGCCTCCCAGGAGTGTGTCACGCATGGTTGACTGCTGAGTCAACCAGGGGATCCCGTGTGGATTCCCCCATCGTAGGGTGGTGTGCCTTTTCCATCCATCCACTTGATCTGAAGACCTAGTAAAAGTGCTTGATCTGACGGTCCCGGACACCCCACGAGGTCAACACAATTGACTAGGCCTTAAGGGCCTTGCTGGTTTCATTTTGGACCAATCCAAATTGGGCCCACATATGTTTTGTTATTTAAACCCCCTTCTTTATTCAGTAGCACGCCTAGATTTGGGCTTTTCATTTCAAGCCCATTTATTCTTACTCTTTTTTTGTTTTTCTTTTATTTTCTATCTTTCGAAATTATATATATATATATATATATATATATATATATATATATATATATATATATAGTGTTATTATTATTATTATTAATACCTAATGATAATTATTTAATTATTTATTTATAATATTACTATTTAATTACTTATATTATTTAATCAAATAATCCATTAATTATTTAATTAATTAATTATATTATTATTACTATCGTTTATAATTTAAATAATTACTTATTTTTATGGAATGTGTGTGCATTCTTATTTTGTATTTACTCATTTGTACCAAGTCTTGAATGCATATGTATGGCGTGTTATAATTGTGACAAGATTATGTCGATTTCACCGATTTAAAATCATTCAAACCAATTTTGAAATAAATCACATACTTCTCGATTCAATGTCGAGCCCACTTTCAAAATACCTTTTGTAAGTCGATTGCTTTTAAAGCATCGCTATCAACCTCACATGGCTTACTCTTGGGCCTTCTTACAATGAGACCTATTCGATTTTAATTAATCGATTAGATGAACTATTCACTAAATAAATTCGATTCATTCACAAAATAGAAATTTAAAACCTCTATCCAACATCGAGTATTCTTTATTAAAATCAAATTAAAATACTTAATCACAATTAAATACTATTTCATTTAGGAATAAAGAGATGGTTTTGAGTTTTCAACTCCTCTCCTCGATTATTTGAACACAAATTCTCTTACTCGGTTAATCGAATAATCGTCATTTCTAATCCACCCAAGCACAAATAAATCAAGTCCTTTTATAATAATAAATGAAAAGGGAGATGACTTTGAGTCTTCAATTTTTCTCCTCGACTATTTGAATACAAGTTCTCTTACTTGGTTAGTCATATAATTGTCGTTCCTCTACAAACCTCAAAATCCCGATTAAATCAAAACATTTTCATAATAATGAAATGAAAAAAGGAGATGACTTTGAGTCTTCAACTTCTCTCCTCAATTGGTTGAATACGAGTTCTCTTACTCGGTCAGTCGAACAATTGCCATTTTTCCACAAACATACAACTTAATCAAAACATTTTCTTAACAAACTATACGAAAAAGAAGATGATTTTAAGCTTTCAACTCCTCTTCTCAAATGCTTGGATATGAGTTGTTTTACTCAGTCATTCAAGTACTTGTCGTTCAGTCTAAAAAACGTCAACCATATACAACCTTATTTTCATAAATACACAGATGAAACAGAAAGCGGTTTAGAGTCTTCTATTCCTTTTCCCGAATATTAGGATACGAGTTGTCTTACTCGATTATCCGAGTATTCGCCATCCATTTAAAACACCTTAATTATTATCAACTCCTTTCTATAATTAAGGATGAAAAAGAAAGTGGTCCGGAGTCTTCTATTCCCTTTCCCAACTGTTAGGATACGAGTTGTCTTACTCAACTATCCGAGTAATCGTCATCCAATTAAAAACATCTCAACCAATCAAAATATCCCACATATTAATCCAACTTGTCACCCCATGTGACCTAAACTATTTTCAGAAAGAATACTTTTAATCCTTTTCTAATGCGCATAACAAACCAGTGCTTAAGCCTCCGCCGAGAGTAAACAAGCCAGCGTTTAGCCTTTAGAACGCGATCTAAACAGTTGTTCATTAAAAAATACCAACCAACCGTAGTTCCCCGAAATACGAATGCTCTGATTTCCTTATTTAAGGGTACGTAGGCAGGAGATTATTGTATCTTTGCGAGCACACTAATAAAAAACCTCCCATTTTTCCTTTCTGAGGTTCTCATCTATTTCTATTTTCAATATTTTATAAAGATAACAAACAAACATAAATTAACACACGAAATACAAATTAGAACTAAAAGGTTCCCATTGAGTACAACGGACGCGAGGGATGCTAATACCTTCCTCTCGCGTAATCCACTCCCGAACCTGAATATGGTTGCGATGACCATTATTCCATTTCCTAAAGGTTTTATCGATATTTTCCTATCCCTTCATTAGGATAAATAAAGTTCGATGGCGACTCTGTTCGAACGTAATTTTTTCCGCGACCATCGCGAGGAATCGTATTTTTTGAGATGCTACAATTGGGTTTCCTATTTTTCCAAAATTCATAAGGAGTCTTACCCATAATAGGTCGCATAGAGATCATGTTCTGAATGTAACAAGTTGTGTTGTCGACTTCTGCCCAGAAGTACTTTGCAACATTTGTTTCACTGATTATGGTTCTGGCCATTTCTTGTAATGTTCTATTTTCCCTCTCACAACTCCATTTTGTAGAGGAGTTATAGGTAAAGAGAAGTCATGTGAAATTCCATGTTTATCAAAGAGTTTTTTAAAGTCTTTATTTTCAAATTCTCCATAATGATCACTTATGACTTTAACAATCTTAAAGTCTTTCTCATTTGGTGCTTAGGAGTAGTAGGTAGCAAACACAACATGTGACTCATCCTTGTGTTTAAGAAACTTGACTCATGTCCACCTGTTTTAGTCATAAACAATGAGTAATCCATACTTTTTACAATGACAGAGGTTGTTTTCACATGCCCAAACAAGTTAATATGTAACACCTCCCAAGTCCTAGAGGTTGAAACAACATTTTTCTTTTTGAAAGAAGTTTTAGAAAGCTTGCATTTCTAACATGCCTCACAAAGAGTATCTGAAGCAAACTTCATATTTGGAAGGCCTCTAACTAAGTTCAACTTGTTAAGCATTGGGATCCTTCTCATGCTAACATGGACTAACCGTCTAAGCCATGTCCATTACTCATCGTTCATAGACATAAGGCACTTAAAATTTTGATTTTATAAATCAGAGAGTCTGATCTTATAAATGTTGTTCTTCCTCTTGCCATTGAAGAGTACAAAGCCATCCTTCTGACTAAAAACTTTGCAGGATTTTTGATTAAATATAATATTGTAACCACTATCACTTAATTGACTTATGGATAATTAGTTATGCATTAAACCTTTAACAAGTAAAACATTATTTATAGAAGGGAAAAAGCTATTACCAATAGTTATAGAGCCAATAATCTTCCCCTTTTAATTTCCTCTGAAACCTATAGTGCCTCCAGGCTTATATTCTAGACTTTGGAACATATGCCTTCTTCATGTCATGTGTCGTGAACATGTGGAGTCCAGATACCACGAATGGTGTTTCAACTCTGCTGCTAAGGATGTCTGCAACATAAATTATTTTATCTTTAGGTACCCATATCTATTTGAGTCCTTTTTGTTAGTTTTTCCAGAGTTTTTCTTAACCTAGGGTTTTTGTGCAACATAATCATGTGTTTGCCCATAAGTGAAATGGGAGTATAGAGCTTTTGGTTTTATACCCTTTTGTTTAGATTTAGGTTTGACCTTAGAGTGTTCGGGTGGCTCATAACTAAGACCTATTTTTCCATATACTCTTACTCCATAGATCATGGAAGCCATTTTTCTCCTGTCTATGTTTCGTGCAAGAAATTTTTGAAAAACCATGTCATGTTTCTTTATGACATTATCAGATTCCATATGAGCCTCTAAAAAAATTTCCTTTTCAAGTTCTTTACTCTTACTTTTTAAAGTAGAGTTATCTTTCTCAAGAACATAACATTTTTTCCATACTATAATTTTCTTTCTTCAGCTCACTAAGGGCTTCAGACACAACTAGATGGATTATTTTCATATCCTTATGTCTGTTCTGAAGACTCTGGAACTTTTCAAGAATTTTAGTGAGACATGAATCAACTTCAGAATGAGCTAGATTGAAGAATACCTCATTTGAGTCTAAATTTGATTATGATCCAGAGTTAGATGCCTCTGAGCTAGCCATTAGTGCCACGTGTGCCTGCTATTCTTCAAGATCATCTTCTGAACCTGCTGAGTCATCCCATGTAGCCATAAGAACCTTCTTCTTTTCTATATAGAATTTATTTTTAGGCGTGATTTTGGGACGCTCATTTTTGTAATGACTAGACTGCTTGCACTTGAAACAAGTGACTTCTTTGTCAGCTTCAGACCCCCTATGCCCAGAGGTTGACTTAGCATGTCCACCTGTTCTTCTGTGATCTCTGAAGCTTTGGTCTTATTAGGTTTACCTTTGTATTTTAGAGCCACAAACTTGATCTTTTTTAAGGATCATCTTCCTCAAGTTCAATTTCATGACTCCTTAGAGAACTTATAAGTTTCTCCAGAGTAGTCTTGTTCAGATCCTATGACGCCTTTAATGTTGTCACCATTGGTCTTCATTTCTTAGGCAAACTTCTGATGATTTTATTTACGTGATTTTAAGTGGTGTAGCCTTTGTTCAATACTTTCAATCCATCCACGTGAGTTTGAAATCTTGAGAACATATTCTCAATCATTTCATCCTCTTCCATTTTGAAGGATTCATATTTTGGATTAAAACCAATGCTTTAGTATCTTTAACTTGCTAATTTCCTTCATGAGTCATTTTCAAAAAATCAAATATAGACTTAGAAGAGTATCTATTTGTTATTTTTTCATACTCAGAGTAGGAAATGAGATTCATCAATATTGTTCAGGATCTATGATTATTCTTCTGATCCTTCTTTTGTTGATCGCTTATTTTGCTTCTTTCAAGCTTAGTGTCGTTATCATCTACATGGTGTGTATAACCATATAACACCATATCGCATATGTAAACATCATAACCTATGAAGAAACTTTTGGTTCTATCTTTCCAATAGTCGAACTTTTCTACATCAAAGATTGGAGGTTTAACAGAAAAATGATTTTTATTGTTGTTTGCTTGAGCCATATTGTGTTTTAAAAAAATGGATCTTTATCGTTGAATTGGGTTTCTAGTATGATAGATTTTTGTGACCAAAAATAAAAGGTTAAAACAATGAAAAAGTACTCAAGGATTTTTATCCTGCTTCACCATTAACTAGGTGTTGCTACCGCAAAAAAATACAATTGACTGACTGAAAAGAATACTCTTAAAAGAAAAGCACACATAGTCGCCACCAGATTTTATTTATTCCTATACGAGGAAAGGGAAAGTAGTCGATAAAACCCTCTAGAGAAAAAAATAAAGGATAAAGGATTGGTCTCACAACCAAATATAGGCTCAGAAGTCAATTACGAAAAGGGAAGATATTAGCACCCCTCACGTTCATGGTACTCCATGGGAACCATTTAAGTTGTCTGTGTGCGTGGGTATTTATATCTAAAATTAATTTATTATTTAGGAAAGTGAGAAGAATGATATTATGGTTTTTTATTATTGTGCTTGCCAAGGATTGGGGCCATTGTGCCTACGTATCATTCATTGGGGGATGAAGAATCAGAGCTCCGTAGTTCGGAGTAGAAAATGTTTTTGTGTTGGTTGATTTTACCTTGAAAAGGGGTTTTCAGAGTGATGCTCTAAGGCATAAAAATAAGTTTGATGAGTTGGCGTTCATTTTATAATTTATGAAAAAAGATTATTATTGATTAGATTGTACTAAAGACTATGGGTGGAGGCGAATATTTCAGATAAATAAGCCAAGCGTCTTGTGTCTAAAATAATCAGAGTAAGGGTATGAGAGCCCTATCCTTACTCACTCCCCACCACTTAGGGCTGGTGATGTACATGAATATTTACAGAGTAACCAATATAAGAAGCAAATGGTCTCATTGTAAGGTAGCCCAAAAGAAATTATTGTGTGTGCAAAGTGACCTATGCTAATAAATGGATAATGGGCTTAAGAGCATGTCTCCATAGGGTAGTGCCATGAATGCCATTCTTACAATAAAAGATTGTAAGTTACAGATGAAAATCCAAGTTAGGGAAATAGGTCAAGAATTAGGGCAAGGTCCACATGCCAGGGTCCTAATGAAATCTTCTAAGTCCAATAGTTGGTGACAGATGAATGCATATTTTTTGGTATTTTAATTTTATCATGTTTTTGTTCTTTGATTATAGAATGATAAAAATTAAATGACAATGAAATAAATATGCATGATATGTATATACAATGATGATAAGTATGATGACGGGTGCTTGATAATAAATGATAATACAATAAATTAACAAAAAATACAAATGACAAATAATAAACTAGGTCAACAAGATCGATGGTTAGCAATGTAAGCTAGTGGTTAGTAATCAAATTACACAAGGTAACTACCTAGGGATTATCTATCCACAAGTAAAAGGATTCAAAATATGGCACATCGAGAGATAACTTATCAATGACACAAAGTATTGAAGATGATCCATAAACATATAACAATGGATTTGAATCAAAGAAAGTTATACAACCTCAAGTCCATCTATCAATGATTTGAAAAGTGGAAGATTATATCCCCCAAATAATTGCAAGTTTAAGAGTTGAATAATGTATATTTTAGAGTTCAAATACAAGTGTTAGTGGTTAGTGATCAATGGACATAACACAACTGAAGCTAGTTGAAATATGCCCACCGAATGCATTGCACGCTTGAAGGTACAACAGAGTCGCCACCGAACTTTATTTATCCTAAAAGAGGGAAAGGGAAACATCAAGAAAACTCGAGGAAAAAGAAACAGAGAAAAGGGTAAGGGAATCGGTTATGCAAGGGGAAAATATTAACACCCTCACATCTATGGTGTTGACCTAAAATTCCCTGCAGACTCGATAACTTCGCCTCTCCTCGGCAGATCTCCTCCCTCGGCTAGATTTGAGCCTTTGGTTTGTTGATTTCTCTGTTCTCCAATAGTTGTCTCCCTCTTTTTGTGGATTAACCAAGGATTATGGCGATGATTCAAATTCTTGGCGACACCTTTGTATCCTTCGTGATCGTTTTGTCAGCATAATAATCACATACATATATATACATATACATTCATATGATTTCATAATTGCATATTGGCACCATTATATTTGTTTGATTTTTTGATTTGAGATTCTCATTCTTTGTATGACGGTACTTTATCCCCATACGAGTTCGGTGTCTGTCCTTCCTCAATTGTAAAGTGTTGGCCCCTTAGGCAGAAAGACTTTAACCTTTCTCCTCTTCCCCACTGAGTTGTTTCCTCGTGGATGATTATCACTTCAGTTTCCTCCCCAGTTGTTTATCTGGATGGAACCACTCCCCTTGAGTTATGTCCTCATTGGGTTGAGTCTTGATTGACTATTTCTTTCTAGATCATGCCTAGATAGATGCTTTGAGTCTCCTAAGATATTATTACCCAGTAACTGGTAATGTTCTTCTTAGTTTGCAATTTGTTACTTCTTGCCCAATACCCGACAAAAGTACCCTTGTTTTCCCAGCAGTGGAGTTCCCAGTGGATTCATTTGTTTCTGATTCACCGGAAAGTATATCCTTGATATGTTCGTCCTAACCGGTGACGAGTATCTTTCTCTCCCCTGCCTGAGTCTATCCTTGATATGTTCATCCTAACCGATGACGGATATTCTCATCTTTGGTATTCTACCCAGTAAAAAGGTAGTTGTAATCCCTATTCTTGTTCCCCAGAGAGCTAATCCTTGATATGTCCATCCTAACCGATGACGGGTTTCCTTCTTGTTGCAGTCTTCTACCTAGTAACCAGTAGTTGTAAATCCTGCTTTTGTCCCTTTCGCAGAGTTAATCCTTGATATGTTCACCCTAACTGGTGACTGATTTTCTCTTTGATGGTATTCTATCCAGTAACTGATAGATGTAATTCTTATTTTCTCCCCTCTCAGAGTCTATCCTTGATATGTTCATCTTAACTAGTGATGGATTTTCTCTTTGATGGTCTTCTATCCAGCACTCGATAAATGTAATTCCTACTTTTTGTTCAGTTGGTTTATCCTTGATATGTTCATCTTAACCGATGACGGGTATCCTCCTTGACATTCTCAGGCAAGTCTATCCTTGATATGTTCATCCATATCGATGACAGATTTTCTTCCCTGTTGAGTTTATGCTTGATATGTTCATCCTAACCGATGACAGATACTCTCACCCTTGGTCTTTTGTCCAGTAACTGGTAGTTATAAATCCTTTTTTCTGCAGTTTTCCCCAGCAAGGCTATTCTTACCCAGTAACCGGTAATGAATACTCCCTCATAGCATTTATCAGCGAGTATAGCCTTGATATGTTCATCCTAACCGATGACGGATGTCCTCTCTGTCAGATCTTTATTATCTCCTCACCCAGTAATAGGTAGTAGATGATAAATTTCTGCTCCTCCTATATTGAAGTTTATTTCTTCCCCAGTTGAGTTAAGTGCGCATTTCCTTAGTAAAATCGCTTTTCCCTGCATGATTCAAGTATTTCAGTTTTATCCTGACTTACTCGTATCCCCTGCAGATGTTGTTGTTCCCTGGCTGAGTCTTTTCCATGTTTGTCTGGAATTCTTCTGGTCCCCCAGCAGTTTTACGTCGTAGCCTGGCCTACGCATAATTCCTTTTCCCCCCAGATTCTCTGTCTCCCCAGTGAGTTTTCCTTATGGAATACATTATACTCCTGCATATTTTCGGTCTCTCTAATTTCTTTTCCTTTGTGGCAATATTTCCCCACAAAGAATTTACTTTTGCATTCATATCATATGCATCATGAGGTCTCTTAGGGACCAAAATTTATTTCTCTATGTTGTTATTTAAGCCCATTATACTAAGTCGACATGAAGATTTTAACCTTCGTCTCCTCAGTTAGAATGTCCTTAAATAGGGGCAGCTGTAAGACCCCAATTTTGACCCTAAGATCCCTCATGCATATTTATCATAAGCATTAGCATTGGGATCATACCTTGGCATCCTCCTTACCCCTCCTTCATTGGGTTTGTTTTGGGAGAGATCACCAAGCATCATGTTATTGTATCATACTTATATATTATCATTTTATTAACCAAAATACCAAAAATATGTCTTTACTTTTTGCCTAACTCTTTTGTAGGAAGGGCATGATCACCAAGTTCATATCTAGGGTTTGAGACCCTCATGACAAAGAGAACAACCATGAGTTGACCCAATAATGTTTATGAGCATCATATATGAGTTCCATTTATTCCTACATGTCATATTGATCAAGTTTTCTTCAAGAGTTTGAGGGTAATTTGCCTTGGAAACCCTAGTTTGACCGGGTATCTTGAGTAACTTCTCCAATAAGGTATCTCACCAATTGATCAAATTTCTCAGGGGATACTTAAAAATTCATCATCTTATGCATATATGATCTACCATGAGCCAAGAAAGTCAAGAGAATTGAAGGTTAGCAAGTTGGTTGATGGTGGTTGGCCAGATGAATTCATCTGATCAAAACTGGGTCTCCCTAGACCCTATATCCTAAACTTTTCACCATATGAAAATGATTCCAAGAGAAACGTTACTCTAAATAACATTTCAAATATCTTTCATGTTGAGACCTAGAGCTATTTTTTCTTGGAAAATCATTTTCTGTGCTGAGACATTATAGGTCATTTTCTCTAAACCCTAATTTGAAAGTCAACTTCCCAAGGACATAACTTGCTCATTTTTTATGAGATGAAATATTTCTAAGTTGAAAAATCCAATTCAATATGTCTACTTCAACTTTGATGTTTGGATTGAGAGCTAATTCAACTTTTATGAGCATGTGATATGAGGTTACATTATAGGTCATTTTTGACCTATACCATTGAACAAGTGATTTTTCCAAACTTCAAAAATGCATAACAGTATCATTATAAATCCAAATAACATGAAATTGGTGACCATTTTGAAGGTCTTTGAAAGAACTACAACTTTGATGAAGACACGTTTCTCATTTGAAGCTCATATAAAAAGTTAAGCAAGGTGGAATATTGAGATATATGGCTTGACACTTAGAAAATTTTTCAACATGTTGAAATTTCCAAACTTCCACCTCAAAACTCTCCATGTTCCAAGCTCCAAATGAAAAAGTGTTGAACATCAAACTTGTTCCCCTTGATCCAAGCTTTCTAAAGAACCCAATTTATGCATTTTGGATGAGGTTTGCTAGGCCTGCGCATGGCCTTAACAGGGTTGCATAATTGGAAAGAATCAAACTTCAAAACTTCAGATCACTTTGCCTTGCCAATCAAGCTTCCGTTCAGACTTCATTTTGGACCTTTTTGCATTGCATCATGGGCCTGCACATGCCCATGCACTCGTGCCATCAACATTGCTAATTTTGGATAGATTTTGAAGTGTGCAAATATCATTCATTCATGCTATAAATACAAGACCTCTGTGCTCATTTGAATCACACCTTGCGCGCCAGCTTTGCCCCCCATTGAAACCCTCACATTCTAAAGGAAACCCTGAGAAATTTCAATTTGAAATTTGAGTTTGAATCTCAACTGTTGAAGATTCAAGAACTCCAGGATCCAAAGCCTTGCAACCTCTCTAATCACTTCCTGGTAGCTTCTCAAGTGTGATCAGATCGTGTTTGGAGCAAGCAACATCAAGAACTGCATAAGATTGAAGGTAATTTTCAGAAAATTCCATCTCTTTGATTCTCTCTTAATTCTACTCAATTCTCTTAGATCTTAGGTTGTCTAAAGTCCTACCAATGTAGGCAAGAAGATTGAGTTGCTTAGAGGTCAAATCGAAGTAACTCAGTTGACACACCTTAAAATTCAACTCCTCATATCTTTCTATATATGTGGAGTTAGTTAAAATTGAGGTCAGATTCGTGCTCTACGCCATTTTTTCTTTCAAATCATGTACTCCTTTTTCATTTATGTGATGGTGATGACTGAACCAGTCCGGTGAGCCTCGCCTAAGAAGGTGATCGGAGGTCCATCGCCGGTGGTGTGCTGGACAGGTTCTGAGCCACATGATCATTCCAAAATGTTTTAATCTCACGCGTCCATTATGAGTACCAGGCGTGTGGATGAGTTGACTAGCGTGTATCATGGAACGCGTGTTCTAGGCCACTTGATCTACCACCTCAATTAATGAGGGAGATCAAGTGGCTCACGTTTTTTCATATTTTCATATTTTTGTTTTAATCCTTTTATTTTCATTAATTCATATTAATTTTAATATTGATCCAAAAAATATGAGAGTTTCACCAAAAAAATTCAAATAATTTCCTCTTTCATATTCTGAATTAAAATTATTTTTTGGATCATTATTAATATTTTTTATGATTTAATTGATTATCTGATTTTTTTTAATTGTTTAAAAATACTTTTAAGTCTTTAAAAATTCTAAATTTTTTTCTCCAAGGTCCTTTGACCTTGTTTGACCTATGATAAATCTCATGGCCATTTCTTTGGTGGTTTGATGAGGTTTTAGGAATTTGACAAACTATATTTAATTTAAATGTATTATTTTTGTCTTTTTAATTGAATAAATGCCAAATAATTTTTGCTGACCAATTGTGATGATTTGTTTGAGTTTGACTCTTGTTGTTGGGCCTTGGTAAATGTTGATTTGATTTTGTCAAGTTAATATCATTGGATTTAGGGGATTGGTGGAATGTACATTTCATCTCCCGAAATGAATGAATGATATTAATTTGGTAAAAGTCCTCCTTTGATCAATTTGAGTTTTGATCCGTTCCCCTCCCTCTTCATCTTATTCCCATTCTTTATGCATTCATCTCATTTGGCCTATGATATCTTAAAGTCCTAAAGCTAGTTGATTGAAAAATTAACATGAGTATGGA
Source organism: Lathyrus oleraceus (assembly GCF_024323335.1). Taxonomy (NCBI): domain Eukaryota; kingdom Viridiplantae; phylum Streptophyta; class Magnoliopsida; order Fabales; family Fabaceae; genus Lathyrus; species Lathyrus oleraceus. Next base: position 43,923,971 of record NC_066584.1, on the reverse strand, counting down.
TGAGATTAGACCACCTCTTTTGCATATTCTTTTTGTGTGTGGTATGTTTCATGAGCATAGTCCATTATACTATGTCTCTAACATGAATTAACACCAAAATTCTATTGCTCGGCCTCAAATAGTTATGACTTCTACATAAGTCCAATTACAATTGCTTAACATAAAGCTAAATTTGTGACACAAAAGACATAGCATTCTAGTTAGTGAGATTGTAAGTCTCCCCTCTTTCATGATATTGTGTGGAAACTTGGCCTTTTTTCCTTCCTTTGGAAGATGTCTTGGCTCAAGGATCCATGCTTGTGATAAGTGGGTTGAGTGTTCTCCAAAGAATGTCTTAAAATGAAAAACAAAAGCAAAACAATACTAACTTCTAACTCATTAACAACTAACTTTTAACTTCAAGCCATTTACTTTAATATCATTTAATTTTAGCCTTTTATTCATTTGCCATTATTCATACCATTCTAATTGTTTATGTTAATGCAGTTTTCACTTTGTCCATTTGGACCATATTGTGTGATATATCTTGTTTGTGTATATTTTGCTTGCTTGTGTGGTCTTTGGCCATTAATGTACATAATAACAACAAAAACCCTAAAAACTTTTGTGTGGACTGTTGGCTTGATCTTGAACAAAGGGACTTAGAACTTAGGCAACATTCCTATGCTAAAGGACTTGGCCAATGCCAACTTTCTGTGAAACCAAGTGCTTGCAATTTGAAACTTCATCTGATACATCATTCAAGATCCCTCTGAGTTCATCTGCAACATGATCATTGTGAAGCTGTTATTTTGAACCTGTGACTTATGGAATTCATCTGTTACATGGGCTAATTTGAAGAAGATCATGGAATGGCTAAAGCTTGGATGTGGCTATCTTTATTTGATGCCTTTGCTCTTCAAGATAATACAATTGTGCATTTGTGTGTTGCTTGATTCTAAATGTCAAAAGGGAATTATGGGTTTCTATTGACATTCTTGTCTATTGGATTGCTACCCATTGGTCAGATCTTTTCAACTCTTAACTTTTAATTTTGTGCATATGATTAATCTCTTCATCTCCTCCCCATTTCTTCAATTTCAAAATCTCCCCCTCCTTCCTTTTCAAAATCTTCTTTGATTGAACTTATTTTGTTCTAAACTTTGACCACTTTGCAAAAAGATAGAAACTTTGGCCTTATGCCATTGCATTTTCAAACTTCTTTTCTTAAATCAAATTTGTAAATAAACTTAACTATACTTGACTTAAACTTTCAGAAAAGCCAAAAAGAACTAACTCATTCAAACCATTTTTTAGGCCTTTGTGCCTTTCAAACTTAATTTTTGTTAAAAGCAATGCATCCACTTTGAAATTTGTATCACGAACTACGAGGTTTTGATCCCTCATTTTTATGTTGGTACGTAAGCACAAGTCCGAAGATCTTGTCAAACACAAAAATATAATTAATGAATTCTTTTCTTATCCCCCCATTCTATTTGTTTGTAATCATTATTTTGTACCAAATACATATGCACACAAAATGGGCTCCCTAGGAGTACCTAGGACACTTTGGGTGCTAACACCTTCCCTCTGTGTAACCAACTCCCTTACCTGTAATCTATGACATTTTATTAGTTTTGATTTGAAGACTTCTTACTTTTGGGTTTTGTTCGTACTTTTTCCCATTTTCCTTAGAAATGATAAAAGTGCGGTGGCGACTCTTGTTATTTGATGTCTAGCTTATCCATAGCTTGATGATCATGAATTTATCGCTACATACACTTAACCGTGTTCCATCCAAAAAGGATGAGAATACACCATATGAGATATGGAATGGTAAGACACCACATATGTCTTACATGAAGATTTGGGGTTGCGAAGTTTATATGAAATGACAAATTTCAACTAAGCTTGAGGCCAAATCTGACAAATGCTTATTTGTGGGGTATCCTAAAGAAACAATAAGGTATTACTTCTACAATCCTTCTGAGGGTAAAGCGTTTTTCACTCGAACTTGAGTCTTCCTAGAAAAGGATTTTATTTCCAAAGCAATCAATAGGAGAAAAGTAGATCTTGAAGAAATTCAAGAATCACAAAGCATTGATTCACCTATGGAGGAATTAGAGCAGGAAACACAAGTAGTTGTGGAAGAGCAACCCACTCAAGTAGAACAAGACCAACGTAGGTCAAGCAGGATACGTCACCTACCTGAGATATATGGATATCTCATAACTGATCAAGGTGATGTATCACTCATGGATCAAGATGAGCCTGTAACCTACCAAGAGGCCATAGCTGGTCCCGAGTCTGAGAAGTGGCTAGAAGCCATGAAATCTGAAATGGATTCCATGTACACAAACCAGGTTTGGACCTTGGTAGAGTCTCATGTAGGAGTTAACCCTATAGGATGCAAGTGGGTCTACAAAAATAAGACTGACATAGATGGTAAGGTACATACCTATAAGGTAAGACTGGTTCCAAAAGGCTATAAACAAATTCATGGGGTTGACTATGATGAAACCTTTTCACCAATTGCAATGCTTAAATTTGTTCGGATTTTACTTTATATCGCTGTATATCATGATTATGAAATATGCCAGATGGATGTTAAAAATGCTTTCTTTAATGGGAATCTTCTTGAGGATGTGTACATGACACAACCTGGAGGATTTGACATATCCTAAGAAGCCCAAAAGATATGCAAGTTACAGAGATCAATCTATGGATTGAAGCAAGCTTCCAGAAGACATAATCTTCATTTTGATGAAACAGTAAAACACTATGGATTCATCAAGAATGAAGATGAGCCTTGTGTCTACAAGAAGGTTAGTGGGAGCATGACCGCCTTCCTAGTATTATATGTATAACTCATTCGATACGATGTCCCTACCCTGCAACAAGTAAATTCTTGGTTGGGGAAATGCTTTTCTATGAAGGACCTAGGTGAAACAACCTATATATTAGGAATCATGATCTATAGAGATAAATCATAAAAACTTCTTGGCCTAAGTCAGAGTACATACATAGACAAAGTGCTGAGACGCTTTAATATGAATGATTCCAAGAAAGGATTCATACATATGCAATATGGCATGTGTCTATTAAAAACACAATCCCCTTCAACTAAGGAAGAAAGGGATCACATGAATAAGATTCCATATGCATCTACAATATGATCTATCATGTATGCCATGTTATGTACTCGACCAAATGTCTCGTATGCTTTAAGTGCAATGAGTAGGTACCAATCTGATCTTGGTGATGCTCATTGGGTACTTGTCAAGAATATCCTTAAGTATTTGAGAAGGACTAAGGACTCATTCTTGATATATGGAGGTCAGGAAGAGCTTGCTGTAATTGGATACACCAATGTTAGCTTCCAGACAGATAAGAATAACTTTAGATCACAATCTGGTTATGTGTTCTGCTTAAACGGTGGCACTGTGAGCTGGAAAAGTTTAAAGCAAGATACAATTATTGATTCTACAACTGAGGCCGAGTATATTGCTGCCTCAAGTGCAGTAAGGGAAGTTGTTTGGATCAAAAAGTTCATTAATGAACTTGGAATAGTTCTTAGCATTGTAGATCCCATTAATCTCTATTGTGATAACAATGGTGCTATCGCATAAACTAAAGAGCCTAAATCTCACCAACGATCCAAACACATACTTAAGCGCTATCACCTCATTCGAGAGATAATAGATAGATGAGATGTGAAAATATGCAGAGTACCTACACTTGATAATATTGCTGACCCACTAGCAAAACCTCTTGCGCAACAGAAGCATGATGGCCATACTAAATCTATGGTTATTAGGGGTATGCCTGATTGGCTCTAGTGCTAGTGGGAGATTGTTGGTGTAAGCCCTAGAGGTCAATAATTTTGGTACTTGTATCAAATTATTTATTAATAATAAAAGGATTTTTCTTTATTATGTTTGTTTAATAAAGTACCTAGAATAGCTAGTCTGTTTAATGTATCAAGTGTGAGTTAATCATGAGATCCCATTAAACATAAGGACATTATTCTTAAAGTATATGTAGTCGAGCTTTGTTGTGAAGTGGGATAACATTAAAGCATTTAGACTATTATGTATATAGACTGATGATCACATCTCATGGATCATGGATAAGGAGTTATCAAGTCTTAAACATAGGTATAAATATTAGGAGTAATATTTATACTGGATTGACCCACTATGAGAATACTACATAGAATATTATGCAAAGTGTCATAAGTTATTCTCATGGTGATAGTGGTGTATACCACCCTTCAACCTGAAACCACTATGGATGACCATAAAGATAGTTGATGGGTACTCCACGAAGCATGTTGAGGGACATGAGTAACCTAGGTGGAATTTGCCCATCCTGCATAACAGGATAAATGTCTAAGGGCCCAATATTGAACTGGACAAAGATAACACAGTCTATGTCTTGTGTTCAATATAAACATAGAGGCAAAAGGGTAATTGTACACACACGTATTATCACAAAAGGATTTGTCAGATCACATGATATTTTCGTGTCTTGGGTAGCAGTGATGTGTTGCTAGATACCATTCACCGTTTATTATGTTAAATACGTGATTTAATATAATTATCAATGTCACGAAAACCTACAGGGTCACACACAGAAGGACGAATTGATGAGAGATAGAGTAAATAAGGAACACCGTAAGGTACGGTGCACTTAAGTGAATTGTAGAACATCGTAAGGTACGGTGCACTTAAGTAGAATACGAAATATGGTAAGGTACCACACGCTTAAGTGATTTTTGGTATATCATAAGATATGGGCCACATACACTTAAGTGGGCTTTTTAGCTTGTAGCCCACACAAGTGGTTCTATAAATAGAACCCTTGTATAAAAGCATTTCATTAGATGAAATTCCGTTTCTCTCTCTCTCTCTCTCTCTCTCTCTCTCTCTCTCTCTCACACACACACACACACACACACACACACACATACACACACTCAAAGCCTTCATTCGTATATAATATTGAGACTGAAGGAATCCGTTCGTGTGGACTGAGTAGAGGTGTTGTCACCATTCAACGTTCATGATCACTCTTTAGATCTGCATCAAAGGTTTCAATCGCCACAAGAGGTAACAATTTCTATCACTGATCATGCTCATTCCTAAGAATCACTAAAGGATAATTTTTTTAATTTTTACTGTGTTTTGGATCACAATTTTTCTTCAGGTTTGTTGGTGTCTTTTGATGAACGATTGCTTAGATCGTGTTATAAAGGCTAAACATTGGCTTGTCTACTCTCGGCGGAGGCTTAAGCACTAGTTTGTTATGCGCGTTAGAAAGGATTGAACATTGTTCTTTTTAAAAAGAGTTTTTTGATCACACGGAGGTGACAAGTTGAGTTAATATGTTGAATGTTTTGTTTGGATGACGATTACTCGGATAGTCGAGTAAGGCAACTTGTATCCAAATAATCAAGGAGAGGAATCGAAGGCTCTAGACCATCTCCCTTTTCATCCTTAATTAAAAAAGGATTTGATAATATTAAGGTGTTTTAAATGGATGACGAATACTTAAATGACCGAGTAAATAAACTCGTATCCAAGTATTCGGGAAAGGAAATAGAAGGCTCTAGACCACTTTCTTTTTCACCTAAGTTATTATGAAAATAAGTTTGTGCATGGTTGACATTTTTTAGATAAACGAAAAATGCTCGAATGACTGAGTAAGGCAACTCATATCCAAGCATTTGAGGAGAGGAATCGAAGGCTCTAAACCATCTATACTTTTGTTTAAATTATTATGAAAATGATTTGGTTTAATCGGGTTAGAAGTTTTTTGAAAGAAATGACAATTGCTTGACTAACCGAGTAAGGGAACTCGTACTCAAACAATCGAGGAGAGGAGTTGAAGGCTTAAAACCATCCATTTTTTCATTTCTAAATGGCATTCAAGTATGATTAGAGTGTATTAGTTTTGGTTTAATAAAATGTTTGACATTGAATCGAGGTTTGAATTTGTGCTTATGGATGAATTAAAGGTGTATATGGTGGATTAAACTCTTAATTAATTAATTAAAATCGAATAGGTCTCATTGTGAGGAAGCCCAAGAGTAAGCTATGTGAGATTGATGGCGATGCTAAAAGCGATCGACGGTGAGCATCAGTGGGGACTACTATACCTGTCCTCATCTGCAACTGCTCTCCGTCATCTTCGCCGCCTATACCAGAGCTCTTTACACTTGCTCTATCTTCTATTTCGCTCAATCTATGAATAATCTTGCAGTCTCTTCCTCTTCTTCTCACTGCAGACAAAAAAGGCCAAAAAAGTCAAACAATTTTTTTGATATATTGGGGTTTTTAAAATATCAATCGCATCCCTACATATACCGATAACTCTAAAAATTAGTATGACTATATGTGTCTTAATCAGCAATTTAAAAAGATCGGATATGCATATATGCATTTTTATCGATAGTTTCAAAATTGCCAGTAAAAACACATACTATTCATATCGAATATTTATAAATTACGGGTAAAAATGGAAGCAAAATTTGGGACTGTAATAGATATTTCTAAATTGCCGATATAAAACCATAATTTTGGTACCGACAATTTCAAAAATTCGATAAGATAAACATTTTACATTAAATATCCGACATCGTATCAAAATATTCGGTATAAATATATAAATTTAATGAAAAACAACACTCGTAAATAACTGATATAAACTTCAAAATCTTCCATAGGAATCTAAGTTTTTTTGAAATAATTCAAAAAATGATATTGTGAATGTGAAAAATGTAATTTTTAGTTATGAGAGTATTACACTCAAATTAACGGTTATGTGGGGGTGCGAAGTCCAAGTAGGAGTGCCATATAGATTTCTTCTACTCTCCGCATAATTGTTTTGAGGTTCATTTTGGGCCTAGACCATCATATAGCCCATGAAATTATAATTGACAGAGGATATTAAGAAAATTAGACTTCTTACTCCCAAATTAAAACTACACTCTTCAAAACACATAAACTATCAAAAACACTTTCCATTCAAAAAATAGAAGTCAAATTACTGAAATATTCTATTCTCATATATATATATACGAAATTTCCTTCTAGTGAAAGATCTTATTTGTCATTTCATGAGGTACACAAAAACTCCATTGATGAGGTGAAAGATATTAAACGAGTATTATTTAGAACATCTAAGATTTATTTATGAAAACTAACTTAGCCTATTAATATTTATCTATAAAAACTATTTGATATCTGTATTTTTATTTTATAATTTATTTTATTAGTTTATAATTTATTTTCTAAACGTTATTTTAAATAGCGTTTTAATTTATAGCTTATAATTTATTTATTTTTTTCACTTATTTTAACTAAAATTTATTATTATTTTTTATAATTTATTATAATTTAAAATAAAATAATTATTATTAAATATCTTTTATGTTATTTTAATTTATCAATTAATTAAATTGATAATTTTATCAAACAGTTCAATTAATTTATCAGCTATAAATCATATGTTATCAATTATAAATTATAAGCTATCACTTATCAATCATAAACTATTAGTTATAAATTAGTTTATCAAGGGACTACTCTCTAAGTCTCATAATGAGTGACTCAGTTGACCATTTTACACAAATTAAAAAAAAGAAATAAATGCAAGAGAGAAAATGACATTTTTACTAAAATACATTTATCATGTATTAAGAATGATAAAAGTAATATTAATTAAAAGATAAAATTGAAAAATATGCATTAAAAATTAAAATAGGTCATTCTTTTTAAGACACTCTTTTATTTTAAATGAATCACTCATTATAGGACAGAGGGAGTACTATTTTTATCAAACATAATCTAAAAATAAAATTAATTCTAATGCATTTCGAACACATTAAAATTTATCATATAAATCAAATTAGTTATAACTATATCAAATTAAGGGCGGGGCGAGCATCACACTCACCCACTTAAAGTGGGATGAATGAAATAATGAAAAAATCATTTTTTAAAATTTTTCAAAATCATCAAAATATTCTTAATGGTGAGACAAACATGTTTAAATTGAGGATGTAATTATCAAAATCAGAATGATCTAACCCAGTTTTGATGAAATATATGTTTAAAGAAATCACCAAATCAATGTGTTCATTCAAATTCAAATGTTAACTTTATGTAATTGTACGATCTAAACAAAGGTCCAACTAGCTTCGATCTAACCTGATATGGAATCACCGATAGCTATATCGATAACAGGCTTATGGATTGTTAGATATGAGTATTAGAGAATATTGACCAAATGTTTTAGTATGCATACCCTAGGAGGGCGCAAGAACCGAAAGGAGCATAGCCGTTATATTGTAAAGGATTATATTTGACTCTTTTTTTTCTTGTTGCCCAAAATCAGAGATTTTAGGTATTCGAAACTCTAAAACTATATTATAAAGTCCTAATAAAGACGTTACATTAAGATATACACTATTATAATCTTAAATATTTTGAAATTCTAGTATCAGATATGAGATGTCGAAGGTAATGTCACGACACTAATATCTGAACAACAAGTGAAATATGAACAGAATAAAAACCAGGAAACAATTGAAAAATGACACAAGCAATTGTTAACCCAGTTCGGTGCAAACACACCTACGTCTGGGGGCTACCAAGCCAGGAAGGAAATCCACTAAACAGAATTAGTTCAAAGACTCTCAGCAAAAAACTCCAAGTTACAGTCTTTTCACCTAATATCTACCCGTGTGATTTCTATCTAAGAACTCTTAGACATCAGACCCTACTCACTCCCCCTCAATCACAACAGTGATACTAGAACAAATACCAAAAAGAAAGAAGACACACTTCAAAGACACACACTTGATCGTGCTTAAAAGCTTCAATCAAGTAAACAAATACACTTGTACTTCAAAGCTTAGAGTGGACAAATTACAACTCAAAAACTCAGTCCAATTCACACATCAACAAGATGGATGAATGGCTCACAATTCCTAAACACACACAAGACTAAAACCCTAATACTCACTCACTTCACTGTTCATATTTTCTATATATAAAACAGGGTTTACATAGCCTTTAAATAGAAGCTTTCTAAATGGGTCTGGGCAACATGAAACCCTAATTTTATTTATTGTGTATTCCCTAAGAAATAGCAGCGAATCATACCTTTTCGGGAAACAGAACATTCTGGCTTTAAATAGAATCACTCCTTGAATAATGCATGCAATCTCCACATAAGCACACAAAGACTTGCATGAAAAGCGCAAAAACAAAATACATAACATTCAGACTGAATGTTCTGTATGCACATGTCGTAACATCGAGTCTGACATCTTGAATAAATCTTGCACAACCATATCAAACAACCTGCAGAAAGCTGATATCACATGTCAAGATTACAAGCGTGACATCTTGTGATAACACTAAGTTTTACCAAAATTAATGCCAATTCATAGAACCAACATATTTTATTTAGCGAGAAGCGAATTAATTAGCTACTAGAATTTATTATCAGATTCTAATTCACTCTCTCACTTATGTAATATATATGTTTTTCTCAAACTAGTAACAAAAAAATAACACAAAATGCTAACGAGTGCCCCCGGGGCACTGATTAAGAAATTAAAATGGTAGGTTTAGCATTATTTAAGAGATTAAAAATACATATTTTTTCTAAATATATGTGTATTCAATGCACTGAAAACATAAATAATCAATCTTTTTAAAGAATATTATGTGTATTCAATGAACTAGACATAATATATTTTCTTTATTTGGAATTCTTAACCAGGGCCCCTGGGACACTAGTTAGTATGACCAATAAAAAATTTATAAATTTTGTTAAGAATATTTGCATATAGAAAGTCTCAAAATAGTATTTAATTATCTCTAGTATAATACAATCTCCATAGTGTTTTTTAAACATACAATTTATTCAAATGTCTATCACTCTCTCATTTTTAATATGGTATCTAGAGTCTGTTGAGAGGCAAGTTTTCACCATGCTTTACCTGGTTGACTTACTGTCTTCCGATGACATTTTTTTAGGGGTTTGCTTTCCTTTCGCTGTTGTGAATATTTTAAGCATTTATTCTCTGATCACCATCATACTACAGTCGCTGCCAATATTGTTTATGACAACCTTCCGACAAAATACCATCACTGGAGGAAGCGAATCTTCAGATATGCAAATCCATAGAAAAATCACCACCAACCCCTTTACATGCGCCCCCACGCACCAACATCTCTTCCGCACATGGGCCTCAAGCACCACCCTTCCTACAACGCGTCTTTACTCCGATCTTACCACCGTTTTTTCTGTCATGCTCAGTTTTTCTGCCCTGGTTCTAGATCTGCACCCAGTTTTTGTTTACCATCAACAGAAGTACATGTTCCACCGCATTTTCTCCCTTTCGCCATTCATCGCGACCGGAACTTTGCTCCCCACTACTTACTGACCTTATTCGCACGTTTTCCAGCCATCAACTCTCGTGGGAAACATTAATTCTATCACGTTTACCAAAGTTTTGCTTATCCCATGCAGGAAACTAACCGAGACATCCACTTAATCATTTGTGCTTGCCTCCCACTACCATGATCATGGTGGGCGAAATAGAGGCACGGTTGCCAACACCATGGTATTCGTTGTAACTATTGCAATCGTTATAGTTATATTGAAGTTGAATGTCTTAGAAAAACGACAACCTAGGGATGTTGTTGCCACTCAACCGACTATCACCAAAGAAGCTATTATTTCAGTCGTTGATTAAAATGAGTTACTTCAATTAAAAGCAGCTCATCAATAATCATCTTCTACCACCGTTGCTCAGTCTGGTAATCATGTAGCCTTTGTCTCTACATCCTCCTTCCTTGGTCCTTGGATCCTTGACTCTGATGCCTCTGATCATATGACTGATAGTGAATTTATTTTATCTCACTTGTCTTATTCTGATTCTTTTCCTACCATCACTGTGACAAATGGATCTAAAATAAAAGTTCAAGGCCTCAGTCAATCACACTCACTTTCAAACTTGTAATTAGATTTTGTACTATATATTTCGGGTTATCCTTTCAACCTAATATTTGTTAAAACATCACTCGTACTCTTGATTGTTCAGATCTTTTGTATTGATAATTTCGTTTATGTCCATAATCGACATATAGAATGGACGATTGGAATAGGGAGTGAGTCTGGAGGATTATATCAACTATCACCATCGGTGGCATGTGCTTATATTGCTTCTCAAAGCCTTACACGTCAATGTGGGTCACCCTAACCTTAATAAAATGCGTCTTTTAGTTTCTATTTTTCTAAGCTTGCCATTTGAGTGTCAATCATGTCAATTAGGCAAACAGACTTGTTACACCTATTGTCAACGAGTAAATAAAAGTCATGCATCACCTTCTGCTTTAATTCATTTTGATAGTTGGGGTTCTAGTCGTGTCAAGTCAACTTTAGGATATTATTATTTTGTAACTTTCATTGATGATTTTTCACGATGTACTTGGTTATTTTTGATGAAAAATCGTCCAGACATCTCCCATATATTCCAAGGATTTTATGTTGAAATTAAAAACCAATTTGACAATTATATTAAAATTTTACCACTGACAAGGCTCGTGAATATATGTCATCTTAGTTTATTTTTTATTTTTTTGACATCACAGGGAATTATTCATCAATCATCATGTGCTCACACACCACAACACAACAATGTTGATGAACTGAAGAATCTTCATTTAGTTGAAATTGCATTGACTCTTTTTGGTTCACCATAATGTCTCTTCTCATTTATGGGGTGATGCTCTTGTCACAGCTTATCATCTTATCAACTGAATGCCTTCACCGGTCCTTCAAGATCAAATTCGACACTCTATCTTGAACCTGAAATATGATCTCTACACTATTCCTCTTCGTGTCTTTGGCTGCACATGCTTTGTTCATGACCTCAGTCCAGGTAAAGACAAACTTTCTGCCAAATCTCTCAAATATATTTTTCTAGGCTACTCACGTATACAAAAAGGAGATCATTGTTTTTTTTCCTTCAATAATACATTGTTTCATTCGATGTCACATTCTATGAAATCTCACCATTTTCTCTGCCTCTGTGTTACCTGATAAGGATGGTACTTCAGATGTTCGAGATATCCCTTCCATTATCCATACACCCATTGCAACCTCTACACATCCATTGCAAGTCTACCATTGACAAAGACCCCCGTCCATTGGAGGTAAGAGATAATATTAATTCACCAACACCATCTTATTTCCACTGCTTCTCCAGTTACGTCACCTGAACTTGACCTTCCAATAACATTACGAAAAGGTATTTGATCTCATCATCCTAATCCTAAATATGCTTATGTTTTAAATTATGTATGTCTCTCTACTTCATACATCTCCTTTATTTATACTATGGATTCTGTGTCTATTCTTAAGTCTACAGGTGAAGCTATGATCGATCCCATTTGGCATCATGCAACGGTGGAAGAAATGGATGCATTGAATTCAAATAACACTTGGGATATTCTTACTTTACCTCCAGACAAAACTACAATGGGATATCGATAGGTTTATATAGTGAAAGTTAGACCAGATGGTCAGATCGATCATTTCAAAGCCCGTTTGGTAGCCAAAGGATACACACATATATTTGGTCTTGATTATGGTGACACTTTTTTTGTGATGGCCAAGATCAGTTTAGTCCTCCTCTTTCTTACAATGGTTGTCATTCATCATTAACCGTTTCATCAGTTGGACATTAAAAATACATTTTTTACATGGAGAGTTGGAGAAGGAAGTTTATATGGATCAACCTCTGGGTTTTACTGTTCTTGACAATTCTAGACTTGTTTGTCGGCTTCGTCGTTCTCTTTATGGGCTTAAATAACCCCAGCGTGCTTGGTTTGATTGCTTCAACTATACCTTGATACAGTTTGGTATGACCATATGTGAAGTAAATCACTTTGTTTTCTTCCTTCATTTATTCATCGATTGACATATCTTTCTTGTGGTCTATGTTGATGACATTGTTATCACTGGAGATGATACAAAGGGTATCCAGTGTCTCAAAACTAATCTTATAAAAAAAAACTCAGACAAAAGACTTGGGTCCACTCAGATACTTCTTAGGCATTGAAGTTGCCACATCATCATCAGGCATTACGATCAACCAACGCAAGTATACATTAGACATTCTCAACGAAGCTCGTATGCTTGATTGTCGTCCTATTGATACTCCTATGGAATCCAACGTTAAGCTTCTTCCCAGTCGGGGGGGGGGGGCATTGAAATATCTAGGAAGATATCAACGACTTATGGATAGATTCAACTATCTTACAGTCACCATACCAGATATTACATCTGCGATGAGCATTGCGAGCCAAAATCAGAATGTTCCTTGTGATAGTCATTGAGACGCAGTCATTCCAATTCTTAGATATATAAAGAATACACCATGAAAATGACTACTATATGAAGATAAAGGTGATGTTAAATTATTTTTTATTCAGATGCTGACTATGTCGGATCACCGTTGGATAGGAGATTCACGTCTTGATATTGTGCTCTTATTGGAGGTAATATGGTCTCATGGAGAAGCAAGAAACAAAATACAATTGCACTGTCTAATGTTGAAGGTGAATATCATGCTATGGAAGCAGCCTCAAAGGAGCTTGCATGACTTAAAATTTACTCTCAGAACATAGGTTGGAAGATCTTCAGAACATAAAACTCATAAATCAAGCGGCACTCCACATTGCATTAATCTGATTTTTCATGAACGAACCAAACACATAGATATAGATTGTCATTATACAAGGGACAAGGTACTTTCAAGAGAAACCACTATAGATTTCGTCAAATATGAAGATCAATTAACTGATATGTTTACAAAGTCTCTTAAGGGTTCTCGAGTGGATTATATTTGTAGCAAGCCTATATGATATATATGATCCTATTTGAGGAAGAGTGTTAAGAATATTTGTATATAGAAAGTCGCAAATCAACTATAACATGTAATTAGCCGTAAATATCTCTCTCTTTATTTATATATATAAATAGATGATTTGATAAATTTATGTATTTAATACATGATTATCTCTCATAATACTTTTTAATAATAGGAGTACATGATTAGTAAATATCTCTCATGATACTTTTCAAATATATACATGATTTATTATAATATCTATATTTAAATACATGATTATCTCTCTCTCATTTTAATCAAATTTATTGAAATACCAATATCCTTCAAAGAAGGGCTAAGCCTTATTACGTGAATCTTATTTTGTTTTATATATATATTTTTTAATTTGTAAATATATAATTTATTAAAATATCTCTCACTCTCTCATATTTCAATAAATTTGATTAAAATGAGTAATAAATTTAATTTAAGAAAAATAGTTTTGATTAAAAGTGACTTGAATTATTAGACACATGCTTAACTTTCCAAATTACACGAGTGACTTTCACATCACTAAGTTGCATAATCAATCACTTGATACCAACAGTTAAACTGTATTTCTAAAGAGTCAATCCTATTGGATCACAACCAATCATGATGATCAAACTTATCTCCAAATTCACTATCATGATTCCTAATAACTCTACCACATTTTCTTTCAACCCACACCGGCAGACTACATCGTCACAATATTCTAAATCAAAACCCATAACATGATAGGTTAGGATATACTAGTATGGATCTAGTCACTTTTTCCAATCTAATCCAATGGATATCAATCAACCATTGATGATAATCCATTCTATCCTTTGTGTTTGGACCCTGTCTACCTCAAATTTCACGACAAAGAATTTCATTGCAACACAACAATTCGCTGAAAAGTGAAACACAATTCTAGTTTTTTCGATTAATACTCTAGAAGTAAAATACAAACAAACCATTGATGATAGAATACAAAATAAACTGAAACTTAATTGTTGTGAGACAAACATAACCGAGGTTAATGTTCTACATGTTCTAAACTAACACGTGTCCTTAGGCGTGTCCCCTTTGAGTTCTTCTCCTCCCATTGGTTTTGCGGTGCCCATTTCCATTGATTCTTCTTCTGTTGTTGTTTTTCCATTTTTCCCTTTATTCCCACGATATATCAAATACAATATTAGTTGCAATGTCCCCAATGCTGACCCTACACCATTCGGTACCTACAAATAACAAAATTGCCCCATCATTTTGTCACTTTCATGCCAAATTCAATGCAAATGCTAACAACAATCATTCACAACCTATATAACAAATACACGACATTGATCCAGACACATCAACACAAATAATAATTCAAGGATAATCACACGTGTCATTGTCAAATACCAACATGTGTTGCTGTCAGACACTAACACATGTCAGGTGTATCGATGTCTGATACTAACATATGATGGTGTCAACCACAAACACGTGTCAGACACTAGACATTCTAACTTTCATGAAGATATGATTGAAGGGATTATTATGTACTTACAGCAATAAATGGATCACGACCTAGTACACCATAGATGAACCAAGAGGTACCACATAGAAACACAAATAGTGAAAGGAAGAATGGCATGAACTCCACACTTTTTGTTTTGATCACCAATCTCTGCACACATCAAAAGGGCACATTTGTAAATTTAACTTTGTACTACATGAAAACAGTTACCAAAAAAGGAAACAGACTCATGCATTAGGCACAATGCTTTATTTAGTTAAACACTTAATCTTACCTATCTCATTCAAATTAAATGACTCTTATTTTGACTTATTCAAACAGTTAAAAAAAAAGCAATTATTAACATAGAAAGTGTGAACAAAAAACTTACCATAATTGAGAGAGGTGAACCATACATAATGATTGAAAATATAGCAGCAGCAAAACCACAAAACACTTTCCTTGAATTACCATGCAGAGCAAACAGTGAAATGAAAACAACAGCTGAGAATACTGTTATCACAAAAGCAAATAAGCCACTTATTTTCAGCTTCTCCTTTTTTGGTGCATATAGGATGAAGATGAAAACATATATGATTTCAATTACTGCTCCTGTTCCATTGATTATTGTTACTAGTATGTTGTGTGGTGACACAAATGGTAAACCATACCTGAAAATTGTTAAATCAATACTCAAATCAGAACATAACATAACCGCCACAAAAAACCAAAAAGTGACAAAATAACCGCCACAAAAAGTGAAGAAAATCACAAGAAAATTATATCAAGAAAGTTACCAAGAAGAAAGAAGACAGTTGAGAAGTGTCATAATGTATGGAACGCCAGAAAATTTCTCTGTTGATTTCTTCACAATGATCCTCTTGAAAGTGATTCTACAAAAACAACATCAGCACAGGTTTCACTTTTACTCAAACCTTGAACCATATGAAATGAAACGAAAAAGATCAAATTTTTATACATGATAAAGAATCAGAAACGAAAAAGATTAAAAGGGTCAATGCCAAATGATTCAGAGAGTGGAAAAGTTGAAAGAAATGGATCATTACATTGGAGCCAAGAAGAGAAAAAGGCCAAAAGCGTTTCCTGCAGCAGAGAAAGAAAATGAGAAACAGAGTAAACAGAGAAAACAGAGTTCTGAAAAACAAGAACACATCAAAATAGGATTATTATGAGGCTACCAAATATTCCAAATACAAAATGAGCAATATCCATGGTGATCTTGTTGTTGATGATGATGAAGGTTCAAAGATATTAGAGAAAATATCCTTTGAGAGTTGAAAGCAAGATGGTGAAAGAATGAATTGGTTTCTGGTTTGTGAATGAAGAGAAACTGTCAGTAATGAGTGGTAATGTGCGGTTGGAATAGCAATTATTTATAGCAAAAATGGGAAGAGTATTTTATACAGAAAAAAATGAAGAATTGAAAGGTAACTAACTTGTGAGAAGGGTTTTTAGTAATCTTTTTTATTAGGTTGATATAAAGTGTGTCTTTAAATTTAAAAAATGTAGCAATATCGTGGGCAAGGTTTTTAAAAAACGGTCAGCTATCGAAAAAATGATTGTAAGAAAATAATATTAGAAGGTGTTAATATAATATTATTATTTATAATTTTTATAATAAATAATAAATTATAATCAATTTATACGTGACGATTACAATCATTTTTACGATATTTATATTGATAAAAATTGTAAAAGTTTTTACGCGATTGTAATGTGACTGTGACCGACCATTAGATGAAGATAAGACTCGAGAGAAATTAAATTGAAGAAAGTGGTTTGAAATATAAACCATCATTACTTGAAATAATTTTAAAGGACTTATTTGAGAAATTAAATATGAAAAAAATTTCTAAAATAAATGACCGATCAAGGAGAAAAATTAACCTTATTCTCGAGTTTAAGGTATAGAAAAAGAAGGTTAGTTCTCCTATATGAAAATGGGACAGAGAGGACTAAGTAATTTTTAGGCGAGGTCGAACATATGTCAGGCGTGGGAGTGAGCTCGCCAAATTCTATTATATGATTGAGGATAACTCACCAAACACACTCCTACGATTAGTAGGATTATCCTTATCATAATCGAATAGTTCTAAATTTCACTGACTAACTAAACCACCCCCTGGAATGATGGGGGTGAGTCATCCACCACGTTTCTTGATGGTTCAAAATCAGGATCTACGTGGTTGAGTTTGTAGAAAATAAAATACCAGTATCCCTCAAGGAAGGGCTAAGCCTTATTACATAACCTTATTTTTGTTTATATATATATATATATATATATATATATATATATATATATTATATATTATATATAATATATATATATATATATATATATATATTATATAATATATATATATATATATATGAAATCTAGAGCCTTATTGCGTAACGTAACACATACAAGGTAACCACTACTATACTCATTGCAAGTAAAGTTGACGCTCATCGTGAGGTTTGATAAAAATGATTAAGACCACTCTATTTTTTCATAAGCTTCTTCTAGCTCAATAAGCGTTTCTGAATGGTGGACAAAAGAGACATATCTAATTGTGGCGACGATGGAGTCCTAACGGAGATGCAAGTCGCTATGGACAAGTTATGTCGTCAAAATTAAACCCTCAATGCAAGTGTTCAAGACATTCAGTTGCATCAGCAAGAAAATGACAAACCGCAAGAGTGCATAAAGGTTTAGAATCATAATTCCTCTCTGCCAAGATCTGTAATGCCTTAATCCCATATAATTTCAGGCTTCCCTCCCTAGTGTCATTTGATGGGAATAGTGACCTTTAAGAACACATGGATGTCATCAATATACATATGGTAATGTTTGCGGAGGCCTTTCAGAACGAACTCACAGATGGATACTTCAACAAATCTCTCACCCATAAACTCGCAGACTCAGTGGAAAAAACAATGGAGAGATTCAAATTTTACGTGAAAAGCGAGGAGATCAACGCTAAGAAGGGGGGCCAGAGATGAAAAGAAACACAATAATGGGGGATGAGACTCATCCGACCATCACAACGACAACTTCTCTCAGGAAATTTGAGATAAAGGAACTCTGAAACTGCCTAGAAAGCCCAAAAAGAATACACCCCGATAAATACCATATGAGAACAAATATGGCGAGAAGTGTTCCACACCAAATCATTCTTGAACCTCCTACTCCTAAATGGAAAGTGATGGGGAACGAGCCCAAAAAATGGTTCAAGAACCAAAAAGTTAAGGAACATTGCACTGGCAATTATCACCATCTCAAGAAGGAGATAAAGTGCCTTATCCAAGAGGTTCGCCTCATAATATATGTCCAGAGAACCTCATACAACTTGGGATCGAGATCAAGGTCTTTGAGGCGATATAGGCATAGACACCTCCAACCCAAAAGAGAAAAGGCACTAGAAAAGAGAAGCGAAACACGACTTTGCTCATCATGCGCTCAACACTATTGCTGGAAAAGGTGAATCAAGCTCCTCATACAAGACACATGTCTTCTTGATTATGCATGTCGTGAACTTTCCCCCTAAGTCACAGCCGACCTCTACTTCTGAAGTCACTTTCTCACATTAGGACCTCGTTAAAATATTGTCCCACGGAGATAAACATATGGTTATCAGTGTGTAGATTGTTGTTTGGGGTGTTACGAGAGTATTCATAGATCTTGACAACTCTATCTACATCCTTTATATGGAATCCTTTGAAAGATTGCAACTAGACTCTGAGCAATTGCAGGAAAGAGTGCAACTAGACTCTGAGAAATTACAGTCATTCAAAGACTCATTGGTGGATTTTTCAAGAGAACATATATTAAGAGGTCTTGCCTTGGACGCGTCCAAAACAACATTCATGACCAACAATTGCAATTACTACTAAGAGGTCATACCTTTTAGTCTAAAAATGTTGAGCCTCTTACCTAAGACTAATAGATACAATATTTGCATAGAAAATAGAGAAGAAACTAAAAGTCAATATAGAAGAGAAGGTAGTTAATACTCTAGCAGAGAAAAGTCATTGCAAAGATCTGGAAGATATATTGTGCTTTGTCAAAAGTACAACCCAAACCAATGTTCATTTGAGGTTCAAACAAGAAAATTTCTAGTTTTTTGGGCTAACTAGGATAGGGACTAAGGCCAAATTGAACTAATTCTATGTCGTAATTCACATGAGGAGTTTGTTCATAGTCAAGGAAGTTCATATGTTAACCGAGCAAATTATTGCACTCTCTCATTTCCTATCGTATGCAGGTGACAAAGCCTTCCTTTTCTGCCACGTTGAAAATGGGAAATAAGTTCGAGTAGAAAAAAGAATGCAAAGAAGCCTTTATAAAATTGAAGAAATTTATGGGGACACCTTTAATATTAACTCGTCCAAAGGAAAAGGTTCATTAGTTCCTATATCGATCAATTACTAACAACACCATGAGCTTTGTATAGGTTTAGAAGGTCAATGGTGGCAAAAAAAAGTTTGTTTTATGAGAAAGGTCTTTAAAGAAGCATAGTTAAGATATAAATAAATTAGAGAGGTTAGTCGTGGTGGTGGTCACAACAACGAGAAAACTTAGCTCATATTTCCATAGTCACCGAATCCTGGTGAAAACTAACTATCCAATTTTCCAAGTCCTAAAGAAACCACACCCTATGCGAAGAATGATATCCTGATCAATGGAGCTAGCAAAATATGACATCAACATCATTCCAATAGGTAATATCAAATCATAAGTTCTAGTCGATTTTTTGGCAGAATTAAGCTCACTGATAGGTGAAGACACCCCTTAGATAGCGACCGTATCAATGGATGAAGCATCAAACCTGAAAGGAATTAGGATTGAAGTAAGGATAGAAGGCTTGCGAGATATTCTAATTGAACATTCAATATAATTTGAATTCAAGGCGTTCAACTTCTAGGTTGAATACGAAGCACAAATTGCATAGATACGACTTTAACAAGGGAGATGTGGGCGTCCAACTTTTGTGCGATGATTGATCGCATCCCGTAACAAGTCAATATTCTCTAGATCATCAATGATCTTATGAAATTTTATCAACTGATCCACTGTGGATTTATTCTTTACCATTTGGAACGATTGGAGTTATTATTTCAGGCACAATATGTGAGGTAAAGACTAGGTCATATACAATGATTCAAGTTTTTTCCACATCAAAAACGCAATTTTCTCCCTGATGACTTCCCTTAGAACTTTATCTCTAAGGAACAGGATAATGATACTCCTGGATTTATCCATCATCCTAGTCTTTTTTTGCTTGTGTTAGGCATGCAAACATCAATGTCTCATCCTTCAATGCTTCAATTGTTTGCATCTTCATTTTCCACAATCCAAAATTGTTGTCTCCAGAAAACTTTTCAATCTTCCATTTAGAACTATGAGACTCACTTGTAAACAAAATCCAGTTGCCCCACGATATGTGTCACTTACTATGAAATTGGAAGGTTTTTAATCACACCAAAAAATTTAATTTGTAGAGACAAAGAACATTGACAACTAAAATAAATGGCCTTCAGCAAAAAAATTGTCTTTACAATACGACACCAACTTAACTTGGCAGAAGAAGATAAAAGACAAGAAACAAAATAACTTGTTTATCCAGTTCGATCAAATAATATACTCTGTGGGAGAGAGCTACTCTCTGATTCACTATACTTCCAAACATTGTTACAAAAGATTAAAAATGAGTTACAAGAAAATAATCATCAAAGTTTCCAAGGATAAACTCTATTTTCTACCCAAGTGTTTCTCAATCTCTAAAACTCTCAATATATAAATCATACAAGTCCAAAGTGCTTAGAAGTGTTTTTCAATCCCTCTTAGATATCTCCAAGAGTTTCTCAAATTCTAAGAATACACTCTTAAGAAACTACCACCGTCTCTCTAAGATTATCATTATGGTTCTAGAACCATTCTCTTTGTCTTCAACTCTCAAAGTTTTGATGGTTGTCAAGACATGAATGACGGAAATACATATTTATAATCGTTGAAACCCTATATATACTTAACAGGAAAAACAAATTCATTAACAAACTAAATCAAACATGTCAAATACACGAAAAACTGCTTAGATCAGATCGATACCTAACAGACTCGAAACACCTATAAAATATGAATTCATTGGACCATCAGCGATCCAACAACCACCCCGTTTTCCGATGACCAGACCCTCCATTGCACCAACCCCACCACCATCCTTCTGTTGCATTGGCTCTATCACTAACTTCTACATTGACTCTTCCACCGGACCTTTCACGCACCTCCTAACTACTTTCTTTTTTTTCAATTTTCTACTTTATGCTATCTTAAAATAAGTTTCTATCTCTTAATCACTTAATATTTAGGATATATTTCAATAAATTGTGTAAATTGCTTTTAGAATAAAGGAGCATAGCTATTTACATTTAGAGCAAAAAGTCAAAAGCACAAAGATATCATGAGTCAAAGCTATAATACATCATTAAAATATTATTAGTATTTCATGAGTCAAACACATGGAGACAAAAAAAGAACATTAGTTGATGTTTGAAAACCAAAATAGAACCTTTTTACTTAGACGGTCATTTTGTATTCAAGTAGGCACTTCGTGTGAGACACTTCCGTTTTACTTAGACGTTCATCAACTTAAACATAATTAAATTTAATCTTACTATAAAATCTAAACAGTTGTGATATTTTTATAATTAACACCCGTTCAATTGTAAATCACCAAATATATATATATATATATATATATATTATATATATATATTATATATATATATATATATATATATATATATATATATATATATATATATATTACATTGTCAACCAAACCAATTGCGGACGTATATTCTACCGATTCACGTATTTAATTTAGAATTCTGAATAATACATTAATTTACACTAATAATATATTATCTTTAATCTCTAAATTAAAAAAATAACATTATTTTTCTTCTTAGATTATATTCCTTCGTTCTTATATTAAAACATTTGTTTTCTCTCTGATGAAAAATACATTAGGAAAAACTATATTCCTTTTCTTTAAAAGATGTTCATATTACACTATTATCTTCTTTTATGTTAAACTATACATTTTCTTCCTTTTTTTACGGAAATATATTTGAAATATTATGCTCCTACTTCATAAAAGATGAATAGATTACTTCTTAAAAATTTATATTTTCCTCTTTTTTATAAGTTACACTAATATTTTAGTCCATTTTATTATATCCAAACTTTTAATGTAATTTTTTTTATATACAATATTATTAACGTATATTTTCAAACCTATCATAAACTATGAATCAATACAAGATAAAATAAATATTACAAGATTGATAAAGAAAACTAAAAAAAAAAATTAAAATTAAATTCATATTATAAAATTATTAAAATTAATTACCAGTGACGTTGAAAATTAAAATTAAAAAATTTATTTCTTAAAATGAGGCTTAATATTTTTCTATTGGAAATATAATAGATTAAAAATTATTTTTTACATATAAATATTTATTTGTTTTAAAATAAACTATAGTATAATACATATGTAGTTGTTAAGCCACCACTTTTTATTTTCTTTATCAATCTTTTAATATTTATTTTATTTTGTATTGATTCATAGTTTATGATTGGCACGTATATATCCCATCCTATATTGGGTCGATAGAATGAATCCCTTAGTATTAGCGGTGCATTTCCAACATGGGTTCAGAAAAAGGCACCATTCTCTATGTCTACGGGGAACAAAGAGCCAATAGTAGGTTATGGAAATATTGTTGTGATATAATTCATACCCATGTCTAAATTCAAATTAGTTATTTAAGTTGAAAGTTAGTTATTTATATATATATATATATATATATATATATATATATATATATATATATAATATATATATAATATATATATATAATATATATAGATATATATATATATATATATATATAATATATATATATATATATATAATATATATATATATATATATATATATATATATATATATATAATATATATATATATATAAAATAATTTTTCATTTTCTTTTGTTTTCTCTCTTTTTCTTTTCTATTAAATTGTTTCTACACTAACAAATCAATATTAGAGTTTCTTCCTTCTTCTTGATTAGAAATTTAAAAACAACACGTCAATGGTCGTGTGTCAAGGGATTATGAATTGTCTTTACTGTAAAGATGAATGGTAGTAATTGTATTTTCAATTTTCTTTCAATTTTTTATGACAAAAATTGGACTCGATGGAGAAAACAAATGTAGTCTTTGTTTGGTTTTCATGAAATCCTATAAGTGGTTACTAATGGCATTTTTGAGCTTGCTAACAACACAAATGATGCTCAGAGAATCACTCACAAAGAAGTCAAGAAGAAAGATTGTAAGACTGCGTTTTGTATTCAATCTGCAGTAGATACGACGAATTTTGACTGGATTTCTCATGTTGAATCGGCGAAGGAGACAAGGGATATTCTTGCCAAGTATTATGAAGGTGGTGAGAAGGTTAAAGTTGTAGACGTTGTGAAGGCAGTATGAGTTACTGTAGATGAGATAAGATGAAAAGATTGCAAGCTATGTGTCGAAGGTGCAAAATCTTGTTCATCTCATGAAAGATTATGGTGAATTCCTAACTGATAAGATGATAGTTGAGAAGGTAATGCGTACATTGGCCTCTCACTTTGATCATGTTATCGTAGCCATTCAAGAATCCAACAATCTTGAAACCTTTGAAACTGGAAAATTTGGTTGGTTCATTGGAGGCACATCAGTTAAGGATTGTAAAAAAGAAAGGGGTTCAAGATTCAATACAAGCACTGCAGACCCGAACATGGAAGAAACATGGTAGTTCCAACAAGTTCAAGGGAAAATGAGACAAGACTCATTGCAAGAAGTCTTGGGTGAATCCTCAAAATCATAAGGTTGATGATAAGGCTTATGAATCCTCGAAAAGAGGAGAAGGAACTAAAACAAATAGGAGAAGAAAAGCATGTAGTGTTATAACTGTAAAAAGTGGGGTCACTTGGCTAAGAATTGTTGCTATAAGAAAGACAAGGGAGCGAAAAAAGGCAAGGATGATGAAGGAGAAAACCTTGCACGTTAATATTTAGATGATTGTGATGGTATGGTGTTTATGGCTGCAGTTGCAGATGAGTATGTCGCCTCCAAGACATGGTTCCTCGACACAGGCTGCTCGAATCACATGACTCGTCAAAAAGTGTAGTTAGTAAATTTCGACGAGTTGAAGAAGAGCAAGGTTTAAGCTTGTAGATAATAGCTCATTACAATTATAAGGTATTGGCAACATAGTTATTCAAAGAAGTAATGGAGAAAAAACTATGATAAAAAATGTACTTTATGTACCTGGAGTGAAGTACAATCTGTCAAGTGTTGGATAACTGGTCGAAAAAAGTTTCTTAGTTGTCATGAAAGATTGAGCCTTTAAATTTTTGACATCCAGAATAACATGGTCTTAAATTCTCCACTGTCAAAGAACATGGCATTTAAGACCATGATCAGCTCGACTGAGATACAATGCCTAAAAATAGTTGTCGACCACAGGAATAACTGGTTGTGGCATTTGAGATTTGGTCATTTGAACTTTAGGTCACTCAATCAACTGATTACTCAAGGTATAGTAATTGGTATACTAAGTCTTGTGATACCCGATAAACTTTGTGAAGGTTGCTTAGTAGGGAGACAATCCAGAAATTCTTTCTTTTGACTATGATAACTGTAAGACCCCAAATTTGACCCCTAAAATCCCTCATGTCATCTCATCATAGTTGCATTGGCATTGGGATCACACCTTGGTATCCTCCTCACCTCTCATTTATTGGGTTTTCATTGGTAGAGATCACCAAGCATTTGTCTTTGTATCATACTTTATTTTTTCTTTGTTTACTAATCAAAATACCAAAAATATGCCTAGTGTAGTTTTGTTTCTTTTGTAGGTAGTGTGTCCATCCACCTATGCCTCATCAAGCTCACAACTAGGGTTTGAGACTCTCAGTGTAAAGGGTCAAGGTAGCAAAGGTCCAATTGATTTCTAAGTATCACATATGGATCCCCATATTCTTTATTTGACATTTTAATCAAGAATTCATCAAGGGTTTGAAGCTTGCTTGTCAAGGAAGCCCCAATTCATCTAGGTATCTTGTATGCCTTCCTTAACAAGTTTCTTTAACATTTGGTCAAGGATATTATGGGATACTTCATTTAACTTCATCATAAGAATATATGATCCTCCATAACCCCCCAAATAACAAGAGAACTTCAAGTTTGCAAGTTGGTTTAAGGAGGTTGACCAGAAAAGTCAACTAGTCAAATCTAGGGCTCCCTAGACCCTATCTCCAACAATTTTTGTCATATGAAAATTATTACAAGATAAAAGTTACTCTTTATGACATTCCAAACAACTTTCATGTTGTCATCAAGAGCTAATTTTTCTTGGAAAGTCATTTTTTATGGTGAAACATTATAGGTCATTTTGTTTGTGCCCTAGATGGAAGGTCAACTTCCAAGAACCATAACTTGCTCAATTTTTATGATGTGAATATGATCCAAGTTTCATGATTAAATTCAAGATGTATTATTAAACTTTATTCTTTGAGAAATGTCAAATTCTACATGCAAGGGAATGTTTCATGAGGAAAGATTATAGGTCCATTTTGGTATTCATCATTGAACAAGCATTTTTCCTCAACTTCTAAAATCCATAACTCCATCATGAAAGATCCAAATGGTATCAAATTTATGACCAAACTGAACATAATTTAAATAGATACAACTTTTAATAAGGAACCAAAGTCATTTGAAGCTCATAGCAAAGTTATTCAAGGTGGAAAAAGGGGTCATTTGACTTTTAACTTAGAAATTTTTCATGTTTGATTCCTCCAACTTCAAGGTCAGAATTCATCAAGTTCCAAGCTTCAAATGGAAAATGTTCCAACATAAAAGTTGTTTCCCTTCATGCTAGCTTTCCAAAGAGTCTAAGATCATTCCATTTGGATCAAAATTGATGGACTTGCGCATGGTTCCTTTGGATATCTTGTTTTGGCAACTTTTGAACTCAATTCTCACACATTTTTGCATGGATCCATGTAGTGATCTCAACATCAATTGTGCACGAATTTGGACTTGTTGCAATCATCATTTGGGCCTAAGCACATGCCCATGCACCCATGCATACAAACTTGCTAAATTTGGCCAAATTTTCAAATGGTGTGGAAATAAATTCTTGAACTTATAAATACATTGCCATAGTCACAGAATGGAGGAAGACCCTTGCCCAAGCTTTGCTCAGCAATCCCATAGCCTCCATTGATAGAACACCTTGAAGATTTCTTTGAAATCGAGTTTTAGTTCAAATTCTGTTTGTGAACTAAAACTCCAAGGGTTCACATCTTTTTTCATCTCAAACATCTCCTGCAAGCAAGAGGAAGCAAGACTAAATGGATTTGAATCAAGATCAAGCCTCATCACTGTAACTCGAAGGTGGAATTTCTCAAACTTTAGCTCTTAGATTCTCTCTCATTTTTCCACCTTTTTGCTTGGTTTTTGGTTGCCGGAAGCCCTACCAATGTAGGCAATATGATTGAGTTTCTTTGAGGTTGAATCAAAGCAACTCAGTTATGGAACCTTATTTTTCAACTCCACATATCTTTTTATATAGTGAGAGTTGGAGAAATTGGAGGTCAGATTCGAGATCCTGACATTTTTCTCTTCAATTTGATGTATGATCCATAAACTTTAGTGACATTTTTTATGGACCAGTCCGATGAGGGTGACCGGAGAAGATGACCGAAGTTAGGGCTCCAGTGATGCGTTGGTTCAATCCAGGTCATCTGATCCTTGGTCCATGTTCTAATCTTGGCCTTTCATGATGATTACCATCCATACACACACATTGATTGGGATGCAGGGTGGACTTAATGCATGTGGCCATCAGATCTACCACCTCAAATAATGAGGGAGACCTGATGGCCCTTGTTTTTTTGTTTTATCTGATTTTCTATTTTATTATTTTAAATATCCTTTTCTCATTTAATTCATTATAAATTCAATTTTAATCCAAAAAATATGAGACTTTCACCAAAATTTCATAAATAACTCCCTCTTCCATTTTCTGAATTAAAATCATTTTTTTGGATTGAGTTTGACATTTTTAGTGAATTTAATTATTTTTGACTTGTTTTTAATTGATTTTAAATACTTCTGACTTTTCAAAAATGCCAAAAAAAATAGTCTAAGGTCATTTGACCTATGATAAATCCCTTGGCCATTTATTTGGTGATTTGAAGGGATTTGAGGTTTTTCCCCTTTTAAAAATTATTTTTTTCTTCATTTAAAAATGGAATTTAATTTGTTTAATTGCTTTAATATTTTATTGAGCCATTTGGTGGACTTTGTGTTTACTCAACTTCTGTTTGGCCTTGATCTTGGTTGAATTGGACTTCAATTTGATCAATACTATTGGATTTAGGGGGTTGATGAAGTTTGAACTTCATCCCTCAAGATGAATGGATAATATTGATCAAGTGAGGTTCATCCCTTAATCAATTTTGGATTCTCTTTCACTTCATCTCTTCACCTTCATCTACTTCTTTCTCAATCCAACCATGGCCAATGACTTCTCATATGATAAAATTGCTAATTGATTCATCAATGACCTTGTGTCAGATGAATCAACATGAGCTTGATTGAGATATGTCCATCCTTTTTTTATTTTTGTGCGTGGTATGCTTTAGGAGCTTGGTTCTTTGTGCCATGTCTCTAGCATGCATTAACACTAATATTATTATTGTCCCGCCTCAAATAGTTGTGACTTCTACATAAGTACAATTACAATTGCTTAACATAGCGCTAAATTTGTCCTAAAAGGCATAGCATTTTTGTAAGTGAGATTGTAAGTCTCCCATTCCTCATGATATTGTGTGAAGATTTAACCTCTTTTCCATTTATGAGAACTAGTGGCATACTTGTTGATTTATCCAAGTTGGAGTCCTTCTCATGGATGATATCTAGGTACATATCTTCATGCTTGTGAGTGAGTGGTTGAGTGTTCTCCAAAGAATGACTTAAACGATTTTCTTCTCCCATTAACATTCACTAACATCTCTTTTACATTGATTTTATTTTAATGTTATTTATTTTAAGGCAATTTAAGTTTATGCACTTTATCATTCATTGCCATTTACATTCATGCAAGTTGTTTATATTTCAGTCATTTTCACTTTGCTCACTTCAGCTGTATTTTGTGCTTGTATTATTATATTGTGTGCTTGTGATTTTGTTCTGTTTGTGGTCTTAGGACCTTAAAACACTTAATAAAAAGAAAAACCCTAAAAAAATACATTGGTGGACTGTTGGACCTCTGTCTGTGACTTAAGTTGACTTTGGACTTAGAGTAGGCAACATTCCTGAGCTATGGAATTTATTGGGCAATGCCATTAATCTAAGACCTTTCTTGGCCAATGTCATTCATCTGATACAAGCCTTGAGAATTCTTATGGTTTATCTGATGCATCACTTTGTCTTTGTGCTTAAGTTGTTATTTTGATCTTATTATGATTATCATATGCTTCCTCTTTGAGTATGTTTCAAAGATTATTTCATCTGATACATCTAAAGGACATTGAAGACTGCTTGCTTTTGGAGTGCTTTCTTGGATGTTTGGTTATCTTTATTTGATACCATTGGTCTTCATATTAGTTGCTTGGATGATTATGCTTGTTGCTTGCTTAAAGGTACAAAGGAAATGAGTTTCTATCTGACATTATTGTCTTGTGGATGCTTCCCATTGGTTAGATCTTTTCAACTCTAAACTTTTAAGTCTTGTCTAGGATAGTCCCTTCATCTCCTCCCACTTCTTTAATTTCAAAATATCTCCCTCATTTTCAAAAACTTCTTTGCTTTTGTTTTCAACTTAGACTTGTTTTAATGAGTAGAAATCTTGGCCTTATGCCATTGATTTTCAAAATATTTTCTTATCAAACTTGTGAATAAACTTAATCATATTGACTTTAATTTCAAAAGAAAAAAAAACTAACAACCTCATCTAATCCTTTGGCCATTTTGTCTCTTCTTCTTTTAAAACTTTTTCAAAATAGAGCATTTAGATTTGAGTTATCTTTAGTTGAGATATAATTCTCCCATTCCATGATATTTTTTATTGTAAGTCTTTCTATTTATTAGGGGTTAGTGGCATACTTACTGATTAAATCCAAGTTGGATCCCTCCCTCTTAAATGTTGTAAAGCCCTCATTATCGGTGGATGTTTGGTTGAGTATTCTCCGTTGATAACAAAATATCTTTAAGCTTTTGTTAAAAAAAATCCACCAATCTTTGAAATTTTTACCACGAACTATGAGGTTTTGATCCCTCATTTTTATGTTGGTATGTAGGCATAAGATCGAAGATCTTGTCAAACACAAAAGTATAATTAATGAATTCTTCTCTCATCCCCTTATTTTATTTTTTAGCAAACATCTTTTTCAACTAAAACACTTTCACACAAAAAGGGCTCCCTAGGAGTACCTAGGACACTTTGGGTGTTAATACCTTCCCTCTATGTAACCAACCCCCTTACCTGTAATCTCTGACATTTTATAAATTTTGATTTGAAAACTTCTTATCTTTGGGTTTTGTTCATACTTTTCTCTTTTCCATTGGAAACAACAAAAGCACGGTGGCGACTCTAGTTTTTTTAACGTTGAGCTAACCCATAGCTCAGTGGTCATGAATTTACAACTACAGAAAGAAAATGGTGAATTTGTTGGGGAGTAGTCCTTAGTGGGTTTAGCCTACTTTTTGTGTGTATTATATTTGTTAATTATTGATGTTTGTTTGTATGTATATATTGTTTGTGTGATACTTTCTGCTTGTTGTGCTTGGTGATCTCTGTGTGGTGAGATAAGTTTTAACCTGAACTTAAGTTCAATTTAAGATAAGAGGGTGGTATAGTCATTTTGGATTTGAAGGAGTAGTCTTGAAAGAGTTGACATGAGATCCCCCACTCAGTGGAGACCATTTTGGAGTTACTGATGTCACACGAGTACACCGTGGATAGGCATTACTTTCTCTTATTTGGGGGTCCGAGAAGCTGAGGACCGTAGAATATTTAACCCAACTTGGCCTATTTAGGAGACTGTTCAAGTGTAGACTTGATAATAGTTGTTACGCGATACTACACTCAGATGAGTTTCTCTTGAGAATACTATGGGTTGATGAGTCAGTCATCCTAACCTATAGTATTCGATAGATAAGATCACGACTCTGGGAACTTTTTAGAACATGATCTACAGGTTTTTTTCCTTAGTGCACTCCTTTGGGATGGTTCTTAACCTGACTCCATGCTCGTGACTCGAAACAAACCCTTTGATTCTTGGTTGATCTGATCAGTCTCATCAATATCAATGGAACTTCGGTGTTGATAAGGTGAAAACCATAGTCCACCAAAATGGATGATTGATCTTGATGATGACTTAATCCATCCCTTGACCTTTGTTTGTATTTGCCTTGTGTGTGATCCCTTGTTTGTGATTGTTGCATTCATGCATACATACGCATCATAGCATTCATCATAGAAAATAAATTTCAAGGAACTAAGGTCGTATTTGCAAATATTTTTAGACCATGGATTATGGATGACGGAACACTAAGAAGTACAGTTTTAGATGTCCCAACTTGAAAGAGTTAAGGAAGTTGTCCTCCTTTGTAGTTGATCTTGTGGATTTCAAAGGACCTAATGGAAAGCTTTTACCTATATTATCTACTGATGTGGTTGAGGGACTCTTGAGTGTCTTGGTTCAGTTTTATGACCCTCTCTATCGGTGTTTCACTTTTCCTGATTATCAGCTCATGACTACGTTAGAAGAGTATGCCCATCTCTTAGGTATACCCGTATCTGACAAGGTACCTTTCAGTGGGTTGGAGGAGATTCCAAAATCTCACATCATAGCTGATGCTCTTCATTTAAAGAAATCTGAGATCAATGCTAATTTGACGAAGAAATGAGGGATCCAAGTTCTTACTTCAGAGTTTTTGATTAAGAGAGCTACTGCTTTTGCTCAAGCTGGTAGTATGGACGTTTTTGAAGTTATCTTTGTCTTGCTCATCTATGGTTTAACATTATTCCCTAACATTGATAATTTTGTTGATGTTAACGCCATTAGAATCTTCTTGATTGGGAATCTTGTTCCGACTTTGTTGGGTAACATGTATTTCTCTCTACATTTAAGTAATTCTAAGGGTGGTGGAACCGTTATGTGTTTGATTCCTCTTTTGTACAAGTGGTTTATTTCACACTTGCCTCAGAAACCAGTCTTCTTGGAGAACAAGTAACGTCTATGATGGTCTCAGAGACTTATGTCTCTCACTAATGATGATATTACTTGGTATGATTCTGCATTTGATGGCTTGAAGATTATTGACAGTTGTGGTGAATTCTCTAATGTGCCCCTCATGGGTACACAAGGAGGAATTAACTATAACCCTACTTTGACTCGTTGTCAGTTTGGGTTCCCCTTGAAGGATAAACCTAATAACATTCAGTTATAAGGTCTATTCTATCAAGATGGTAAAGATCTCCAAAATTTTAAGAGTATGATGGTGCATGCTTGGCATAATGTTCATAGGAAAGTAAGAGCCGAGCTTGGTCTATGCAATTGTGTAGCTTTGGAAGCTTATACTAGTTGGGTGAAGAAGAGAGCTTTGGAGCTTAAGATGTCGTACGTCTATAAAAGACCTATGTCTATGGAAGATGCACTAACCAAGATATAGAGGAGTTGGAAGATGCACTAACTAAGATGAAGCAAGAGATGGACCTTTGGGAAGAACGTTTACATGCTTTACACTGAAAGCAAGTAAAGTTGCAGCTTGAGTTGAAAGACAAGGACGCACTCATTGAGATTCTTGAAGAGCATGCAGTGAAGAGAGAGAGAGAGAGAGAGAGAGAGAGAGAGAGAGAGAGAGAGAGGATTTATTTTCCTCTAGTATTCCTCAGTCTTCCGGTGCTTGGAAGAAGATCGTCGATAAGCTCGTCATTGAGAAAGCTCAGATGAAGACCTCTGATGAGTCAAAGATCAGACGCATCCAAAGGAAGTAAACTCCCTTGGCCAGTTCATCAGATTCAGTTGTTAGGGATCCTTAGGATGATACTTTCCTTTTTTCTTGTATTTGTATTTTTGGTTTCTGAAATTGTACTCAGTATAATCCTTCCAAAATTTTGTGAATAAAAAGATATTTGTATGTTCAATCCAAACGTTATTATTGATTATTATTATTATTGAAATATTAGCAAGTAAGGCTTTAAATGTTCCTTGAAAAATAAAATCATTTCATTTCATGCATTATTTGTATAGTAGGTTTCTTGCCTTCCAGCCTTTCGCCCAGATGTCTTATCGTGCTTAATCTTTGTATCAGATAAGCTGACCCATCGCTATGATACTCGCGCTAATCGTCAACGAAGAATGGATCATATGGAACAAGAGAACCGAGAGCTCAAGGAAGAAGTTGCAAGGCTCACCTCTCTGATGGAGTCTTTCATTGCTGCTCAGAATCAACCAGCTCCAACTCCTGCAACTCCTCAGCAAAGGACTATCATATCTGAGATCATTTCAACACCAGTGTATGTGTTTCCTGCCAGCCAGCCTGCACAAGCTATGCCTTCCGGATTCCCGTGGGGAATGCCTCCTTCTTTTTTTCCTGAAGGTTATGCTCCAATTGTTGCTCATATGTAGGCATCTCTCCCGGTCATGTCAACGCCTCCTCCTATTCTACATGTTTTGCCTCGTGTTGAGGAAACCATTTATCATTTTGAGCCATCTGAGGGCCCTGATATGTACGAGAAAATGGATGAAATGAAAAACCAATTTCAAGAGCTGAAAAAAGAATTAAAGACCTTAAGAGGTAAAGATCAGTTTGGGAAAAGTGTTGTTGAACTTTGCTTAGTGCCAAACGTGAAAATCCCTTTCAAATTCAAGGTCCTGGACTTTGAGAAGTATAAAGGGAATACTTGTCCTTTGAGCCATCTTGTGATGTACACACGCAAGATGTCGACCCAGACAGATAATGATCAATTAATCATCTATTATTTTCAAGACAGCCTGACCGGTGTCGCGCTTCGGTGGTATATGGGTTTAGACAGTGCTAGTGTTCATACTTTCAATGACTTAGGTGAGGCCTTTTTCAAGCAATACAAGTACAACATCGATATGGCTCCCGATCGTGATCAGTTGAGGTCCATGTCTCAAAAGGATAATGAGACATTCAAAGAGTATACCCAGAGGTGGACAAAGCTTGTTGCCCAGATTAGTCCCGCATTGGAAGAGAAGGAGATGACGAAGATCTTTTTGAAGACTCTACGTTTATTCTATTATGAGTGTATGATTGACAGTGCTCCTAATGACTTCACTGAAATGGTGAACATGGGGATGCATTTAGAAAAGGGTGTTCGAGAAGGTCGTTTGTCTAAAGAAGAAGTATCTACGAGCAAGAAGTATGGGGGAAGTTTCTCTAGGAAGAAAGAAGGAGAAACCAATTCAGTATCTGTGGGGAGAAAAGGGAGGCCTCATGTGAGGAAAAATTATAGATCTTAACAACATCATCATCAAGTATCATCAGTTATTCCAGTATTTACTAACAATTCCGCAATTCAATCAATCCCAGTTCAACAACAACAACAGAATTAACAATAACAACAATGTACTCACAATAATCATAATTACAACAATCAGCATAATAATTTTGAAAGGAGGAAGGTCACTTTTGATCATATTCCTATGACGTATGCATAAATGTATCCTTCTCTTGTTGTTAAGAATTTGATCCAGCCAAGGAATCCTCCACATACACCTGAACCTTTGCCATGGTGGTACAAGCCCGATCTGCATTGCGCTTTTCATCAAGGGGCGCCCGACCATGACATTGAGAATTGTTATCCTTTGAAGTATGAAGTTCAGAAATTGGTCAAAAGTGGGATGATATCCTTCGAGGACCGCACACCTAATGTCAAAGTTAATCCTTTCCCCACCCATGGCAATTCTTCTGTGAATATGATAGATGGTTTTCCTGGTATACGAAGAACTTTGGTGGAGATACATAGAACTTTGTGCCTGATCAGTGATTATGATCATGACCGTGATGGTTGTGTTATCTGTAGTGTTAATCCACAAGGATGTATGATTGTCAAGAGGGACATTCAGAAGTTGATAGATGAAGATGTTATTCAAATTCAACAATCCAGAGGTGTGGGTAATGATGTGAATGTAATTGTTCCAGTATTCAAGACTCCTGAGCAAGTAGTAATCCAGTTTGATAGCAGCAAAAGATATAATAGATCGGTATCGTCGTTGGTAATACAGTTAGCGGGCCCCGTCCCTTATGCATCTGATAAAGTTGTACCTTACAAATATAATGATACTATGATTGAGAATGGGAAAGAGGTTCCTTTTCCCGCAACAAATTCAGTAGTGAGCATTACTGATGTTGTGAAGGTGACCCTAAGCGGTCGTGTATTTGGTCCAGCATCTCTGAAGGTTGTGGAGGATGTTGTGATTGGTAAGAAGGTGGATGTTCCTATGGTTAATCCTGTTAATGCTCCAACTTGTCAGTCTGGTGAATCTAGCGGGTTGAAGGTTAAAGATGACGATGATGAGGTTCTCCGATTGATTAAGAAGAGTGAGTTCAATGTTATGGAGAAGTTGCTCTAAACACCATCCAAGATCTTTGTCTTATCTTTGTTGATGAATTCCGAGGAACAACGAGAGGCGTTGCAAAAGGTGCTTGAGCAAGCATATGTGGAACAGGATGTTACGGTGAATCAGTTTGATCATATCGTTGCTAATATCACTTCATGCAAGAATTTGAGTTTCTGCGATGAAGAGCTTCCTGAGGAAGGCAGAAATCAAAACTTGGCCCTCCATATATCCATGAATTGCAAAGAGGACGTTTTATCCAATGTTCTGATAGATACCGGTTCATCGTTGAATGTTTTACCTAAATCTACTTTGGTGTGGTTGTGAAAGCGTTCGACGGATCTCGTAAAACTATCATTGGAGAAGTGGACCTCCCAGTTAAGATAGGTCTGAGTGACTTCCAGATTACTTTCCAAGTAATGGATATTCACCCGACCTACAGTTGTTTGTTGGGAAGGTCAAATTTGTTAAGCATGGTAAGCTCGTTGTTGTGGGAGAAGAGAAAACGCTTTTGGTAAGCCATTTATCATCATTCACCTATGTTGAAGCTGAAGAAGATATTGGAACTCCGTTCCAAACCTTTTCAGTAGCTAATGAGATTCAGAAGACTGGGGCATCCATGTCTTCTCTGAAAGATGCACAAGAAGTTGTTCAGGTAGGAGGCACAGACAAGTGGGGTCGTGTCATAGAAATCATTAAGAACAAGAATATAGTTGGTATAGGATTTCAGCGAGGGCCGCTCCAAGGATATGTCAAAGCTATGCAACCAATTTTCTACAGTGGAGGGTTCATTTATAAAGAAGAACAACACTCAGTTGTCATCATTCATGAAGATGAAGACAAAGAAGATTGTGTTAACTTTGTGACACATGGGCAGACTTGCAACAATTGGGTTGTTGTTGATGTTCCTGTCATTGTGCATCGTTCAAAGTAATATGTTTTATCTTTTATAGAAAAATCCTTCTCCTATGCCTAAGGGAGAAGTGAAACATTGTTGGGCATTTTCAAATTATCATCAATAAAATGAAATTTTATTCATCCAACATTTTCTGTTATTTTTACTTTTTGTTTTTCTGAAAATGGTAATCACAAAAAAAAACATAAACAAGCAATAATTTTCTCCCATACCTGCATAATATTTGTTTTCACTTCTTATTTCTAAAATCGAAATATCAAATTATTATGCAGGTTGCTTCTCAAATCCATTGAATATAATGATCTTACTCCCTCTCCAAACTTTGAATTCCATGTGTTTGAAGTTGAGGAAGAGAATGATGATGAAGACGTTTCTGATGAGTTGTCCTGTTTGCTTGAGCATGAGGAAAGAACCATTCAACCGTTTGAAGAGCAGATTGAATTGGTCAACTTGGGTTCCGATGATGATATCAATGAAGTCAAGATTGGATCACAGCTTCGTCTAGAGATTAAGAAGGGGTTGGTTGAGCTTCTTCGAGAATATTCTGATGTGTTTTCTTGGTCCTATCAAGATATGCCAGGTCTTGATACTAATATTGTGGAGCATATATTGCCTTTGGAGCCAGAATGCCCGTCAATCAAGCAGAAGTTGAGAAGAACTCATCCTGACATGGCAATGAAGATTAAGGAGGAAATGCATAAGTAGATAAATGTCGGTTTCCTTGTTACCTTCGAATATCCACAGTGGATGGCCAATATTGTGCATGTTCCTAAGAAAGATGGAAAAGTACGCATGTGTGTTGATTATAGATATTTGAATAAAATCAGTCCGAAAGATGATTTTCCTCTATCACACATTGATATGTTGGTAGACAATATAGCTAAATTCAATGTATTCTCTTTTACGGACAGATTTTCCGGTTATAATCAGATTAAGATGGCACCCGAAGATATGGAGAAGACCATATTTATTACACCTTGGGGAACATTCTGTTATTGAGTGATGCCCTTCGGTTTAAAGAATGCTGGTGCAATGTACCAGAGAGCCATGACCACTCTTTTCCATGATATGATGCATAAAGAGATTGAGGTCTATGTTGATGATATGATTGCTAAGTCAAGGACTGAAGAAGAGCATGTTGAGCATTTATTGAAGTTATTCCAGCATTTGAGGAAATATAAACTTCGCTTGAATCCCAATAAGTGTACATTTGGTGTTCGCTCTGGTAAGTTGTTGGGTTTATTGTTAGCAAGAAGGGTATTGAAGTTGATCCTGCCAAGGTCAAAGCAATACAAGAGATGTCTGTGCCCAAAACTGAGACGCAAGTTAGAGGTTTTCTCGGCCGCTTGAACTATATATCAAGGTTTATTTTGCATATGACTGCCACATGTACGCCTATATTCAAGCTCCTTTGGAAAAACCAGTCTTGTGATTGGACCGAAGATTGCCAGAAAGCTTTTGACAGTAACAAAGAGTATTTGCTTGAGCCTCCGATTCTATCTCTGCCTGTTGAAGGAAGACCTTTGATCATGTATTTGATTGTGCTTTAAGATACTATTTGTTGTGTTCTTGGTCAGCAAGATGAATTTGGGAAAAAAGAATTTGCATTTTACTACCTCAGTAAGAAGTTCACCAATTGTGAGACTCGATATTCCATGCTTGAGAAGACATGTTATGTTTTGGCTTGGGCTGTTAAACGTCTATGTCAGTATATGCTAAATCATACTACTTGGTTGATATCCAAAATGGATCCAATCAAGTATGTTTTTGAAAATCCTGCTTTAACTTGGAGGATAGCCCGTTGGTAGATGTTATTATCTGAGTATGATATTGAATACCGAGCTCAGAAAGCGATTAAAGGTCGTATCTTGGCTGACCATTTGGCTCACCAACCTATTGATGATTATCAGTCAATGCAGTTTCATTTCCCTGACAAAGAGATTTTATATTTGAAGATGAAAGATTGTGATGAACCATTGCTTGAAGAAGAGCCAGAACCTGGTTCCCATTGGGACATGGTATTTGATAGAGCTGTTAATTCTTATGGTAATGGCATTGGGGAAGTGATTATTACTCCTCAATGCACTCATTTTTTGTTTACAGCTAGATTGACCTTCAAATGTACAAACAATATGGATGAGTATGAAGCTTGCATTATGGGGCTCGAAGAATCTTAGAATCAAATATCTTGACATCTATGGAGATTCAACCTTGATTGTTAATCAGATCAAAGGTGAATGGGAGACGAATCAACCCGGTTTGATACCGTATATGGATTATGAGAGGAGGATTTCAACTTTCTTTACAAAGGTTGAGTTTCAT
Source organism: Lathyrus oleraceus (assembly GCF_024323335.1). Lineage (NCBI taxonomy): Eukaryota > Viridiplantae > Streptophyta > Magnoliopsida > Fabales > Fabaceae > Lathyrus > Lathyrus oleraceus. The sequence goes on along the minus strand of NC_066584.1, from coordinate 43,885,596 downwards.
CATATCCCTCGAGATGAAAACCAGATGGCAGATGCTCTTGCTACTTTGGCTTCCATGATTGTGGTAAAGTATTGGAATGAAGTTCCCAATCCGAATGTGATGCGTCTTGATATGCCAACTCATGTATTTGTTGTTGAATAAATCAAGGATGATAAGCCATGGTATTATGATATCAAATGTTTCCTCCAAAGTCAGATTTACCCGCTTCGGGCATCTTTGAAAGATAAGAAGACTTTGAGAAGATTAGCTGGAAATTCTACCTGAATGGTAATATGCTTTGCAAGTGAAACTTCAATATGGTTTTGCTCAGATGCATGGATAGACACGAAGCAAACCTATTGATGACAGAAGTCCATGAAGGTTCCTTTGGTACTCATTCCAATGGACATGCTATGGCAAAGAAGATGTTGAGAGCAGGTTACTATTGGCTAACAATGGAATTTGACTGTTGCAAGTTTGTGAAGAAATGCCATAAGTGTCAAATTTATGCAGATAAGATTCATGTTCCTCTGACACTGTTGAATGTCATTTCCTCTCCATGGTCCTTCTCCATGTGGGGAATTGATATGATTGGCATCATTGAGCCCAAAGCTTCGGATGGACGTTGTTTCATAATAGTGGCTATTGATTAATTCATAAAGTGGGTTGAAGCGGCATCGTATGCAAATGTGACCAAGCAAGTTATTATAAGGTTTATCAAGAATCAAATTATATGTCGGTATGGTGTGCCAAGTAAGATCATTATTGATAATGAATTGAACTTGAATAACAAGATGGTGGAAGCTCTTTGCAAATACTTCAAAATTGCAAATTATAATTCTTCTCCCTACATACCCAATATGAATGGGGTTGTTGAAGTTACGAATAAGAACGTCAAGAAGATTATCCAGAAGATGGTTGTGACATATAGAGATTGGCACGAGATACTCCCATTTTCTTTGCATGGGAACTGTACATCCATCTGTACTTCAATAGGGGCAACCCTTTTATCTCTTGTTTATGGCATGGAAGTTGTGCTTCCCGTAGAGGTTGAGATCCCATCATTGTGTGTATTGATGGAAGCCAAGTTGACCGAAGTTGAATGGTGTAAGACCAGGTTTGATCAGCTCAATTTGATTGAAGAGAAGAGATTGACTGCCATGTGTCATGGTCAGTTATATCAGCAAAGAATGAAGAAATATTTTGATAAGAATGTCAAGCATCGTGTGTTCCGAGAAGGTAACCTCGTGCTCAAGAAGATTCTATCTTTCAAGCCTGATTCTAGGGGCAAGTGGACTCCTAATTATGAAGACTCGTATGTTTTTAAGAGAGCCTTCTAAGGTGGTGCGTTGATTCTTACAACTATGGACGGTGAAGAGTTCATTCGTCCTGTGAATGCCGATGCAGGCAAGAAATGCTTCGCCTAAAGAAGAAAAGAATATCTCACTAAGTTGAAAACCCGAAAGGGTGGCTTAGGCAAAAATGAGAGTCTCAATGGATTGAAAACCCGAAAGGTAGATCCATGCAAAAGTTAGAGACATAAAATAGAAAAATCATCCCGGTAGATTGAGTACCCTCACCTTAGGGAAATCTAAGCAAAAATTAGGGATTAGGGCAAGTAACTGCATCCGGCTAGATCTGATTGTTGAAGCAGTATTGTTAGTCATTTGGTTCTGATTCATCATTCTTAACCGAAGACAAGCACAATGGATTTCAAAGTTGGTAGCGAAAGTAGTGGTCATTGTATTCAATGTATCCCTTTTCCGTGTAAATTACCATTTTCAAACTTTGTAAAGATCCATGGAGTCCCTCCATTTGCGGACTACCATTCTATTAAATAAAGTTGAGCCTTTATCCAATTACTTGCAATTCTTATTTGTTTCAATTTAATAAATTTGATTTTTTATGATGATAATTTTAAAATAAATTAATTAATGAATAAACTTTTTCCTGAAATAATAAGGCATTTACTTTAAGAACATTGAATTCGAAAAGGAATGTCAACAACAATTTGAGAATGGTAAGTCGTGACGTGTGAAGCATTGTTGTCTTCCCTAAGCAGTTGTTCGATGGTGTTTGCTCCCCGAGCAGCTGTAATTCATCCCCATCATGGTTGATACGTTGTTCTCCTTGTAGCTCATCATTCTTTCCCCAGCTGAGGCCTTCATGGATTTTCATCCTCGGTTTGCACTATTGTGATTGAATCTTGGACCTCCGATAAAACCTTTATTTGGTTTTCAGATACCCAGTACCTTTGGTGGTTGCATAGTCGTGGCAGTGTTTCCCCTCAGAATCCCCAGTTGTCTGGTGGATATTTTTGGTACCTTGGAATTGGTTTATTTCTCAATCTCCAAGAAGAGTATTATGACTGTTGTTTTTTCTTTTGAGGAATATGTTGTTATTTGCATCCCTGTCTGGAGCTTGATTTGTCCTCCCGGATCTTATCCCCAGTGAAGCCCCCACAGAGTTGAAATTTGCTGAAATCCCCAACAGTGTTTGATTCTGAGCAGTTTTGATGTAGTTGTCCCCTATAGGGTTGTCTCCCATTTGATATAGTGTTGACCTAAAATGTCCCGCAGCGTTGACTTGTGGCTTTGAAGTATATATATATATATATATATATATATATATATATATAGATATATATATATATATATATATATATATATATATATATATATATATCTATATATATATATATATATATATATATATATATATATATATATATATATATATATATATATATATATATATATATATATCTATATATATATATATATATATATATATATATATATATATCCCTCAGCTTGAAGATGTGGATCCTTGATAGATCTCTCTTATCCTCATCATAATGGTTGATGTTCTCATCAGTGCTTTCGTTCCCCAACGGAGTTGTCAGGATATATTTTTTCTCCTCTCCCGGAGAGTTTGATCTTTAAGCAAGATATTTGTCAATCATTGCTTATACCATAGCAGTTGTTTCCTCCTCTTTTGAGAGTCGAGTTTTGGAAGTTGAATCTGTTTTGATCCATGTGATTGCTACTGATATATATATATATAATATATATATATATATATATATATATAATAATAATATATATATATATATATATATATATATATATATCTATATATATATATATCATTTCTCTGAGCACGGAGTCTTCATCAGTTTTTGGTCGAATGCATGTTCATCTGTTCTCCAACCAGAGTTGAGCATTGATTTGGATCGTTATATCCCCAGTCTTCCTTGAGCACTTGGTTGTGTGTTGTTCCCAGGGAATTAAATATTTGAAGTTAGGATTTATATCCTCGATGATTTATTTTCATCCATAACAGGTTCTCCAGTTGGTATTTCCATCTTGTTGAGATTAGTCGAGTATCTAGTTATGATGATTGGATCTTCATGTTTATATCCTTTGTGCTTGTTTGTCAGCATAATCATATACATACTCATGCATATACATGCATAAACATAGCATCAGATATTCCATTGTGCATTTCTACACATTGACCTAAATTTTTTTGATCCCATGCTTTGGTGATATCCTTTCCCCATGCAGATTTGGTGTGTTTGTCCTCCTTCAGTGTAGAGTGTCAGCCCCTTAAGTAGAAAGAGCTTATCATTTCTTCTTCCCCATTGAGATATTTCCTCGTGGATGGTTATTATTTATGTTTCCTCCCTAGTTCATTATCTGGATGGAACCACTCCTCTTGAGTTATATCCTCATTGGGTTGAGTCTTCTTTGATTGGTTCTTTCTAGTTCTTACCTAGATAGGTCTTTTGGTCTTTCCAAGAGTTTACTACCCAGTAACTGGTAATATCTTTCTCGATGATAAGTATTTTACCTATGTTAGTTGACCCAAACCGGTAAAAGGTAATTTACTTCTTTGATTTCTCCAGCGGATCCATTTTCGTTTCCCTAGCAAGTTTATCCTTGATATGTTTACCTTAACCGATAACGGATGTTTTTTGCATCGAGTTTATCCTTGATATGTTCACCTTAATCGGTGACGGATATTCTCTCTCTTTGGTCTTCTACCCAATAACAGGTAGTTGTAAATCCTATTTCTTTTTGGTAGTTTATCCTTGATATGTTCATCCTAACCGGTGACATATATTCTTCCTTCTGAGTCTATCCTTGATATGTTCATCTTAACTGGTGACAGATATTCTCTCTTTGGTCTTCTACCCAGTAGCCGGTAGTTGTAAATCATATTCTTTTCTAGTAAGTTTATCCTTGATATGTTTACCTTAACCGGTAACGGATATTCTTCTTCTGGTAGTTGGTGGTTTTTCCTCCTTTTCAGTAAGTCTATCCTTGATATGTTCATCTTAACCGGTGACGAATATTCTTCCTTTTGAGTCTATCCTTGATATGTTCACCTTAACCTGTGATGGATATTCTCTTTTTCGGTCTTCTGCCCAGTAACCGGTAGATGTAAACCATATTTCTTTGCGAGTTTATCCTTGATTTGTTTGCCTAAACTGGTAACGGATATTCTCCTTGGCAATCTATCCTTGATATGTTTACCCTAACCGATGATGAATATTCTTTCTTCGATCTTCTATCCCCACGGATAATCGTAAATCCTATTTTTTTATTTTTTTTCCAGTAGGCTATTCTTACCCAGTAACCGATATTGAATATTCCTCATTTTCCTCAGCGAGTCATCCTTAATATGTTCACCTTAACCGGTGATGGATGTCCCTCTGCCCGAGTGTATTATCTTCCTACCCAATAATAGGTGGTAGATAATATACCTTTTTTACTACTGTGTTGAAGTTCTTCTTCCTCAGTTGAGTATGGATTCTTATTTCTTTGTGAAATCGAATTTCCTTTGGTGTTTGGGTATTTCAGCTTCGTTCTAATTTACATATTTCCCTGGTGGTTGTTTCTTATTGTGTTGGTTTTATCCTGTCATACGGTGAACTGACTTGGGGTGTTTTGCTTTTTATCGCAATGTCGCGGATAGCAAGAGTCGCCACCGACTTTTCTTTTATCCAATAAGGAAAGGTGGAAAAGAACAGGAAAGACCTCAATAGATTTTGGGTTCGGGAGGTACATTATACAAAGGGAAGGTGTTAGCACCCTTTGTATCCATGGTTATCCATGGGCTCTTAATTGCTGGATCACTTATATTTTTGTCTGAAAAGTGTCGGTGAATTGCTTAAAAAATGTTTGAAAGAGAGTTTAACTTTGTAATGATTCTCGTATGAATGTATACAAAGTATTTATCTCATTTGATTTTGAAAATGGTTTAGAAAAATATAACTCGGTAATGATTCTAGTATGAATGTATACCAAGTGGTGATTTTCTAGGATTTGTAAAGTGTAAAGTGTGAGGGGTGGAAAATGTTTTAGGTTATGATCCAGTAATTGAGAGTTATACCTTCCTGAGGTCGTTATGGGCATTTCCTATCCTTATGAGGGTAAAACTGTCCTTACTATTGAGAAGTAAGTAATCTTACCCTTTGGATGTTTAAGGGTCACCGTAGGGTCATCGATAGGTCATTGAAGGCAACAGTTGTAAGGATACCTTAGCATTCGAAGGGACAATCATCATTTAACCGTAGGCTACACCGAAGGGTCATCGAGGGACAAAATTGTATTTTCGAAGGCAACATCCGAGGGACCATGATTTATTTTATGATGATTTAATCGAAGGGCCATTGCTAAGTGTATCCCTACATTCGCGGGACATGACCGTTATACCGTAATACCGTAGGGCAGCAAAGAGAGGTCCAAAATCACTTATTTAAAGGCAATATTTTAAAGTCAATTAGGTAATTAGGACGAGCCTCCATATTAAAATCAATACATTAAAATTAATACATTAAAATTAATACATTAAAATTAACACATTAAAATTAATTAAGTAATTTAGGGTGAGTCTCCACAAGGGTATCCCACAAATAAAGTGGAAGACCTAACGGCAATCTTTTCCTGGGACATGTGAACCTTGGCAAAATTCAGCAAACGGGTTAGAATACCAAATCGGGGTGTAATCGAAGATTACACCGCAAAAGAAAATACAGCAGCATGAATGTCAGGCAAAACAGTGCATAATTAACATAGAATAGATCAGATACGCATAGGACATAACAAACAAAATATTAGCGACTGTCCCGTTCGCCTCTGCCTCGCCTAGCGAGGGCCTAGCGAATACTCGCTACATGCTCGCTTAGCGATGTGCTAGCGAGCGGCTGCGGGTTTTGAATTTCAGAACAGTATGACTTCAACCTGCGGCATGGCTTATGGCATCCAACACATAATTATACGGTTCAGCATTCACAATATTCAGGCACACTTAAATTCACATGCAAAACCTCAAATATGTTTATGAATTCAATTATAATATCACATGCAAGTTAAGAACATAAAGCGGTATCACATGCAAATTAAGAAAATAAAGCGATAATAGTAATGCAAACCTGTTTGCAATCGAATTGCAACCTTGAATTGGCGAGCCGGATGGAGTTGGACGGTGGTAGCTTCGGAGCGGAGGAGCGGCCTTCAGGGTTTCTAAAGTAGCCTCCAGGGTTTTTGTGCCAGGGTTTTCGTCTGTCTCCCTCTGTTTTTCGTCCTTTTTCGTTCCCTTTTCATTACTGAAGTGCTGGTATTTATAATGCTCTTTTTCATGACCTAATGGGCTCAGAACGAAACCCGAAATTTTTTGTTGTCTGTCAGCCTCGCTAGGCGAGCTGGTAGCGAACGTTTGCTTCGCTAGGCGAGCGTGTAGCGAACGTTCGCTAGGCGAGCGTGTAGCGAACGTAACGTTCGCTAGGCGAGCGTGTAGCGAACAGGCCAGTTTGGGCCATTTTCTGGATTGGGCCATTCGTGAGCTGGGCCTTTGTCCCTTTAAGATCAGTGCCATAAAATGAGTCGGAATGCCCCTGAAAAATGTCTTGAAATATTAATGGGCAAATTTTAGGGTATGACATATCCCGATACATGCAAATTCTTTTTCCCAGTCCAAGTCTTTCCATTAATTTATTTTCATGGAAATTCCCTCGTGTCTCCAACGGTTTTTAAGTCGTAGTTTGGCCTACACATAGCTTTTTATTCCCAGATTCTATGTCTCCTCAGTGAATTTTCCTTATGGAATGTATTGTGCTTCTGTGGACTTTCAGTTTCTCCGGATTCTTTTCCTTTGTGGCAATATATTCCCCACAAAGATTATTTTTGCATTCATATCATATACATCATGGGATCTCTTAGGGACCAAAATTTGTTTCTTGATGTTGTTATTTAAGTCCATGTTACCGCGTTGGTACGAAGATTTTAACCTTCACATCCCCAGATAGAATGACCCTAAATAGGGGCAGCTGTAAGACCCCAATTTTGACCCCTAAGATCCCTCATGTTATCTGATCATAGTTGCATTGACATTGGGATCACACCTTGGTATCCTCCTCATCTCTCATTCATTGGGTTTGCATTGGGAGAGATCACCAAGAATTTTTGTTTGTATCATACTTTATTTTTTATTTGTTTACTAACCAAAATACCAAAAATATGTCTAGTGTAGTTTTGTTTATTTTGTAGGTAATGTGTGCATCCATCTATGCCTCATCGAGCTCACAACTAGGGTTTGAGACCCTCAGTGAAAAGGATCAAGGTAGCAAAGTTCCACTTGAGTTCTAAGCATCATATATGGATCTCCATGTTCTTTATTTGTCATTTTGATCAAGAATTCATTAAGAGTTTGAAGCTTGCTTGTCAAGGAAGCCCTAATTCATCCGGGTATCTTGTATGTCTTTCTCAGCAAGTTCCTTCAACATTTGGTCAAGGATATTATGGTATACTTCATTGGACTTCATCATAAGTATATATTATCCTCCATGAGCTCCCTAAAGAGCAAGATAACTTTGAAACTTTCGTTGAGATAGAATTCTCCCATTCCATAATATTTTTGATAATAAGTCTTTCCATTTATTAAGGGTTAGTGGCATACTTGCTGATTGAATCCAAGTTGGAACCCTCCCTCTTAAATGTTGTAAAGTCCTCATTATCGGTGGATTTTTGATTGAGTATTCTCCCGTTGATAGCAAAAGATCTTTAAGCTTTTGTTAAAAACAATCCACCCATCTTTGAATTTTTACCATGAACTACGAGATTTTTATCCCTCATTTTTATGTTGGTACGTAGGCATAAGACCGAAGGTCTTGTCAAACACAAAAATATAATTAATGAATTCTTCTCTCATCCCTCATTCTATTTTTTAGCAAACATCTTTTTCAACTAAAACACTTGCGCACAAAAAGGGATCCTTAGGACACTTTGGGTGCTAATACCTTCCCTCTTTTTAACCAATCCCCTTACCTGTAATCTCTGACATTTTATTAGTTTTAATTTGAAAACTTCTTATCTTTGGGTTTTGTTCGTACTTTTCCCTTTTCCTTTTGAAACAATAAAATCGCGGTGGCGACTCTGGTTTTATTGACGTTGAGCTAACACATAACTCAGTGGTCATGAATTTACCGCTACACCAATGCGATCCTCCTGCATACTAGAAGTAGTACATTTAGATGTATGTGGCCCATTTGAGGATCATACCATTGGTGGAAACAAATATTTTGTCTTATTTGTCGATGAGTACAACCGAAAGCTTTGGATCTATGAGATTAAGCGCAAAGACAAAGTATTTTTAATCTTTAAGAGATTCAAAATGCTTGTCAAAAACTAGAGTGAAAAGAAGATCAAGGTTCTGCGGATATATGGAGGTGGCGAATACACATCCAAGATATTTAAAGAGTTCCTTAGAGAACATGATATTGATCATGAGGTAACTTCTCCTTATACGCCTCAACATAATGGAATAGCATAAAGAAGAAACGTTACCATATTGGATATGGTGAGATGCATGTTAAAGCAAAAGAATCTGCCAAAATCCTTATGGGGTGAAGCAGTCACCACTACTGTTTATATTCTGATTAATGCTCTACCAAGAAACTGAAGAATAAGGTTCATGAAGAAGTGTGGAGTGGAAAACGACCATCAATGAGCCATTTAAAGGTGTTTAGCTCTATTTGCAACAAGCATGTTCTTGATGCTAGGAGAGAGAAGCTTGATGATAAAAATGAACCTATCATTCTAGTAGCATATCATAATATTGGAGCATACAGGTTATTCAATCCAATAAGTGATAAGATCATGATGAGTTGAGACATTATGATTGATGAGAACTCTACCTAGGATTGGAATTCAGGTGATGTAACTAAAAATCCATTAATGAGTTATGGCACTGGTGAAGAAAGTAGTGAGCATGAATAAATTACAGTTATTAACATTCAAATCACAATCGAAGTCATAAGAGACAATAGAGAGGGTGTGGCTAGCACAAACCAATGACCTTAAAGAACCAGAGTTCTCCCAGCAAGGCTTTAAGACTGTGAAGTGGTTGATGATGATGAAGTCACACCAGATGAAGATTTGGTTCATTTCTCTTTACTTGTAGGTGTTGAACCAATCAACTATAGTGAGGTCTTAAAGGATAAACAATAGAAGGCGACTATGGTTGAAGCGTTACAAGAGATCGAAATAAATAATACATGGGAGTTAATCGAATTGTTAACACACACAAAAGATATAAAAGTAAATTGGGTGTTCACGATGAAGCACAATCCTGATGGGTCAATTGCAAGACATAAGTCAAGATTATTAACTCACGGATTTCTTCAGAGAGCATGACTCGACTACTTTGAATTATATGCACCATTAGAAAGATTGGAGACTTTCAGATTAGTGGTTTCCTTCGCATGCAAGCAAGGTTGGTCGATATTTCACTTAGATGTGAAATCGACATTTTTGAATGGTACCCTAGATGAAGTGGTGTATGTCACACAACCTCTTGGATTTATGATACAGGAGGAAGCAAGGAAAGTGTACAAGTTTCACAAAGCTCTATATGGTCTCAAACAGGCACCTAGGGCATGGAACAAGAAGATCGACTCATACTTAGTCAAATTAGGTTTCATCAAATGCAAGTTTGAGTATGGTATCTATGTACATGTCATGGCACAAGATATAACCATCATATGATTATATGTTGATGACTTGCTAGTAACTGGAAATAGCATGGAGAACTTATCGAAGTTCAAAGAGATAATGAAGAGGGGGTTTGAAATGTCGGACTTGGGAAACTTGACATATTTCACAGGCATGGAATTTAAAATGTAGAATCAAGGTATGGTGCTACATCAAAGAAAGTATGTCAAATAAATACTTAATAGATTCAGAATGGAAGACTCAAATCATGCATCCTCACTTGTCGAACCAAATCTGAAACTAGAGAAACATGGAGAGGAGGACAAGGTCAATGTTACTTTGTTCAAACAAATTGTAGGATCTATGAGGTATGTGTGCAACAAGAGACCTGATATAGGTTTCTCAATTGAATTAGTAAGTAGATACATGGATGAATCTAAGGTGTCACATATGACGGCTGTAAGAAGAATCCTAAGATACCTAAAAGGATCAATAAATTATGGAATTTTGTTTCCTCGAGATTCTGAAAGCAAAGAAGCTATGATTAATTTCTACTCATATGTTAATTGGTATGGAGATAAGGAAGATCGAAGAAACATAATTGATTATTTATTTCAAGTATTTTGTGCCCCGATCTCATGGTGCTCGAGAAAGTAACATGGGGAGATATTATCATACCATGAGGTTGTGTATATAGCATGATCCTATGTTACTTGTCAAGCAATCTGGATCAGATCTATGCTGGAAGAGATGGAGGTCGAAGTAGAAAGACCTCTGGTGTTGCAGATCGACAATAAGTCATCAATTAATCTTGTAAACAATCCAGCTCTGCATGGAAAGAGTAAGCACATTGAGGTGAGATTGCATTTCCTAAGGTAAAAGGTAAATTAAGGTGAACATGAAGTGAGACATTGTTCGAGTGAAACACATTTGGCTGACATTTTCACTAAAGGATTGAAGATCGACAAATTCCTGACTTTGAGAAAGAAATTAGAAATAGTTGGGATCAATATGATTAGTTTGTGTTAAGTGACTTGGATTATAAAGGGATATGTTGTGATATAATCCAAGCTCAAATTAGTTACTTGGGTTGAAAGTTAGTTACTTGTATATATACATGTACATAGTGTAATTCATATATAGCAATAGAATAATAATAATTACTTTTCATTCTCTTTCTATTTTCTCTCTCTTTTCTTCTCCACCAAATTGCTTCCACACTAACAAATAACACATCTAAATTCAAGAATAAAAAACAACATACTAGTTGCAAATATATTCAAAATTGATAGAGGAATTGTCCAAACAAAAAGTATGGTTCATCTCTGTAAATATGGTTTAAATTGATGACTATATATAATTTGTGTATCTAGCAAATGCATAAAAGCGCATATTCTTGACATGAGATGTTCTCACTACATACACTACACTAAGAGTGGCTCGTCATAATAAGTTCAGATAATTTTGAATTTTTTTATTTGGTAATGATAAAGCATGTGATATCACTTGAGTAGAACAAATTAAAATTTTATATGGACGATGGTGGTGTACGAATGTTGAATGATGTCAAATATATTTTAGAGTTGAAAAACCAACTTTATTTTTTTAGGTACTCTAAAGAAAAATGATTTATCTTATAAACCTAAAAAATATAAGGATATTATGAAGGCCAACAAGGGTGCTTTCTTTGATAGTGAGATGACTAAAGAGAATTACATGTAACATTTACAAACTGTTGAGGAGTACTTTGTAAATAATGTTGGATTAGTTGAGTCCTAAAATGATTCAATCAAGCTCCAATACATGCGCATAAATTATCACAGTGAGCATGAGATGATGAATTTCATAAGAGGAATACTTTATAGAGTGTTCGCAGTTGCAAGATGAATTTGTGCAAGTATGGCGTGCTTGAGAAATAGTGTCGTGTTTGGTTTAATAATAAGAAGTACACAACATATATAATTCTAGACTATGTGCATTATAATGCGTGGGTGCCTACTAGAGAGTCCTATATTTGTGACTTTATGATTTTTTTCGTTAGACTTAGATATATTTCTAGAAGAAGAAATCTGAAATCTTTACCAATTTAAGTTGTGGAAGTTATATTTAAAGAATCAAGTGAAGAGAAAAACCAAGTTTTTGCGATCATATAATGGGGAAGAGTACATTGATTCAAACTTTTCTAAATTCTATGTGAAAGACAATATCCACAAGAAACTTTTATAAAGGCACCGTAATAAATTGGTGTGGGAAAAATGAACATGTCTCTTACTGAAAGAGAAATATGTATAGGTTAAATGTTTGACTCTTAAATAATTTATGAGTAAAGGAAATTAATATGGCGTGTTATATTATCAACATGTTATCACATGCTTCAATGGATGAGAAGGTTGTAAAGAATGTATCAACTTGTTACCCCATTGATTATAATAATTTTAAGGATTTTTAGGCGTCTCACTTATGTGCATATATCTAGTGATGTTTGATCCAAAGTAAAAAAAAATACCTATTTGTCAGTTACACAAAACGTATGAAAGCACTACAACATAAAATGCCTTTTACCTCGGTTGAAAAATATGTCTTACCTCGGTTTCACATGCGAGGTAACAAAGGACGTCATGAAAAGTTCACACTTTACCTCTCAGTTAAAAAAACTGACGGGTATTGTGTAAAGGTCGTGGTTAAATTCTCTTCAACATTTCAAATTCTTTATTCAACACTTACTTTTTTTACTAATTCATTCTTGAAAGCATAAAATTTGATGCTTTGAAAAATGAACTGATAACACGAAATAATATCACATTCTAGTGTAAGACCCCAATTTTGGCCCTAAGATCCCTCATGGCCCATATCATATCATATCATGGCCTCAAGGATCAATGCATACCCTAGCTTCCCTCCTAGTGGGTGGGTTACCTTGTGAGTGTGGTTCTTGATCACCAAGCATGTGTTGCATTTGTATATCATTGCTTTTCATATGTTTACTAACCAAAAGTACAAAAATATTGTCATCTAACCATGTTACCTGCAGATGAAGCAAACCAGGTCAAAACAGTCAAATTAGGCCTTGAGCATTGGATGGTGACCATTCTTGAAGAATTTGGACACCATGATCATTCATAAAGAGTTCATATAACTTGTGATATCATTTGGAAGCAAGATCTCATGTGAAAGAGGCTTGGAATTCATCAGAACTTGGCCCAGTCAAGAAAAGTCAACAAAAGTCAACTGTGGTCAACTGAACATTTAATCAGGGATTGGAAGGTGTGAGGTGGTTTGAAAGGCCTCATTCATGTCCATATGAGCCTCATTTGGCATTTCAAAGATCAAGGTTGAAGGATTTGAAGTCAGACAAAAGGTTTCCCAAAATGGAAATGACCTGTAATTCTCACCTGCCAAAAATGGAAAGTTTTTCTCCCAAATATTACGTGTCCAAGAAAGCTTCAAATCAAAATTTGTCCAACATGAAAGTTGAAGATCTTGTTCTCACAATTCCAAAAAGTCCAAGAACTTGAAAATCCCATGCATGGTTGTCAAGATATGGTCCAGTGAATTTCAAAAAAGACCCGTAATCAGGAGGCCATAACTTCCACATGGATTGTCCAAATTGCAAGTTCTTTATATGCACAAACTCCATTTGACATGTACTTTCATGGTGCATAATTGGATTTTTCCAAAAGTGCTCAAGGCAGAAGGCCATTTTTGAAGTGAACTAATTAAAAGTGAGGGGCAAAATGGTCCAAAACGCAAAGTATGAGGAATTTGGACATGAGACCTATGCCATTAGCTTCCAAATGATATTTGCAACTTGTTCAAAGTGAGAAATTGCTGCTACAATGCTTCTAACCATTCCAAGGGCATAAGAGCCAAATGCATCATAAGCTTAATTTTGCTAATCTCATTTTTTGACTAATCTTGATTAATTGGTGGATTAAGAGCTTGGTATATATACTTAATCTCTAACAGAAATGAGGAACTAATCACAATTCAGAAATCAAAAAGAAAAACTCTCAAATTCTCTCATTTGGCTCCAATTTTCACAAGACACTTTTTTGATTTTTCATCAAGATCTTATCATTCTTTGTGCGTTTTCTCTGTGGATTCATAACCTGCAGGTATTGTTGAGCTTCTGTTGATCAAGATTGAAGCAAAACCATGGCCAATTCGCAGCTGTTGTAAAGTGGTTCTTCAATGGCAATTGGTGATTCTCGAGTTTCTGTGCATCTTTGAGCTGGATCCTCTTCATCTTTCACCTTCCACGACGCTTTGCTGCATCTGTTTCTGCAAATCAAGGCTCGATACGCAAGGATTACCGCACTGCACTTCAAGAAAGGTTGGAAATCAAAACTCGCGATTGCCTCAATTATGTTAGGGATTCTGTAGAATATTCATTGTAGAGTCATCTGGAACTCGTAGATTGTGATTTCGTTGTGAATTGATTAAGTTATCGTAGTTTGAAGTTTATGTGCCGTATTTTCTTTCCATCGATTCGCTGCGTACACGAAGTTCTGGACGATTCCATTAGGATATCCATGTTCTACGTGCTTAGACCGTTCTAACGGATATAGGATCGTGAATTTTGGTGAAACTTGGATGTTCATCGTGTTTATGCCATTGCTGGGAATTTCTGGAGAAGATAGTGATGAAGAACGCGCACAGATCTTTGGTTCTGGCTTTCCATTTCGAATTAGTGTTTGCCGCGGAAATCATCCATTCACGCGTCGCCAGCTCAATTATTGAAACGGCCGCGTTTTGGCGCAGGCAGGCATTATTACAGAATTGCCATTTTGTCCAAATTAATTAATTAATTCATTGTAAATCCTAAATAAATATTTCAATAAATCTTTAAAACTTCAAAAAATCATAAAATGATCAATATTCATCCAAATAATTTGAGAATTTTTTTGTTAATCTCCATTTTTAATCTATTATTTTTTAGGCATGAAAATTAAAGTTGTGCTTGGTAGAAAAATTAATTGGTATAGAGATGTTCATCATATGTGCTATTTTGATGTGTTTTACCATTTTAATCACAAAATAGTCATGCTAGCTCCAAATGATTTGAAAATTCACATGATGATTCTTGACTCACTTCTGGAATTTTTGACATATGATTTGTATTTTTTGGACCTCTGGTCTATTAGATATGATTTAATTAGTTTGAGTGTGACAATATGTGTCACACTTTGATATGCTGAATTTATGAATTATTTTTCCATGCTTCCATTAGGCCTATAGTTCTGATTTTTTGCATGAGATACCTTTGACATGTTAACTTTCAACATGAATTTTTGTGGATTTTAATAATCCATTTTCTAATTGATTAGAATTTTTGTTTGCTGCTTAGCATTTTTAGGGCTTTGCTTGTGTAACATTTTTTCCTATGTTGCCAAATTCTCATCCCTAACCCTATGAACATGAAATTTGGTGGAGTAGTTCCTGACATGTGTAGCTTTCATTTGGCTTTGGTCCTACTCATTTCCCATTTAATATCACTGTTTACCATTTGATTGAAGTTAGTGTACATTTTGTGACTTCATTTGGTTGTGTTTTTGCATGCTTTGACATGTTGAATTAATTCCTATGGTTTCACTTATCCAAATGGTATGAAAATTGACATGTAGCTTGTTGAATGTCTTCTGTTTAGGATATAATTTTTGTGGAATTTTCCATGCTGTTTTGGTATTTTTTGTGATGTGATCTTGCTGGTTGCTCATATGTGATTTACATTTGCTTCCTTTGCCTTACATGATGCATAAATTGAAATAGGGGCATAGTTTGGATATGAGACCAATTGGGATCCCCTTGTAATTGAAATATCTTGGTTTTGATCATGATTTGCTTGCTGTTTTAGGATTTTTCCATCCTTTGGACCCTAGGCTTGGCCTAGTGGTCTAGTTACTTATGTTTGAGCTTGACTTTGACTTTTCAGGTTAAAAAGCTAATGCCTTAAGGAGGTTGATGCATAATTGAGTTGAAATCATTTGACCAATTGTTTGTTTTGTAGGGCTTGGTTCACTTGACCTTTGTGCTATGCACATGTTGCACATTATTGTTTGATTGTACACTGGTTGATCCTTATGTTATTGTTTTGTTTATGTTGGGATGCTGATTCTGTTTGACTTTTTCAGGTACCCTTAGTTGCTTAGTTCTCTTAAGAACTTGCATTGCTTTGCTTATAAGCAATTAGCATTGAGGTATTGCACCTTCTTCTTCATGTAGTCTGGAGACCCGGCCTGTTATTTGGCCGGGCAAATTGTCTGAAGTCCTCCTTAAGAGGCAATGCTTGTGTGTGTTTATGTTTGTCCCAAGCAGGAAAAGTCCTCATTCGAGGCAATTGGTGGATCAAAGAGATAAGTAGCCTATCTCCCACTATTCTGTGAGTCTTCTCCTTGCTCCCATTACATGGTTGTAGCATTGAGATCCAAACCCAAGATCTATCGAGTCCAATTGGGGAAAGAGTTCCATCTTTCTGAACTCCCCCACATTCTTATATTTACATGCTCTCTCGGACCTGAGATAGAAGCAATGAGGCACACCCCTCATATCCTTTCATCTGCTTCACCTTAGCCCCTCAATGGCAAGGTTAAGAGCGACACTTACCTCTTACAGTGGACTTTCATAGTCAAACCCTCTTGCTTGAGCCTCATTGAATGGTTATAGCGTGTGCTACTTGAATTTATGTGATTGATTACTTGATTCATTTATACATGATTACTTGATTTGCCATTGTGCATTTACTATCATTGATTGCCGTTGTGCATTTATCATCTTTGTTTGCCATCAGTGCATGATCATTTCTTTTGTCCTTGTGACATTGATGTTTTCCCATTGAGGACAATTGTAAGTCCATATTGATTGGCTTTTGTTCCTATGACATGGAAGAGATAGAGTGTAAGACCTCATTGGTCACTCATATCTTCTTTGCTCTTTGTTTGAGCATTGTTGTTGTATGTGAGGATTCATTGTAAGTCCCTGTGATGTGGCATTTGTATTCCTAGGATCATACTGTGGAGGTTAACATAAGTCCAGATAGATTGGCAGTTGACTTCCCTGTTTTGTTTTTGTTTTATTCTGATGGAGATTAGTGTAAGTCCATAGAGTGGCTTCTGATATCCTTACTTGTTTTAGGAGACGGGTATAAGACCATTGAGTGGCATCCAGTATCCGCTTTTATTTACTTTCATCTGTTACCATGTTCAGATTATTGCTCATTTGTAGCCTATTCCTAAGGACCCACTTGAATCATCTTCTATATGATTTCAAGAGGTGGACCCTTCTAAGAAGTTTTACATTCATTCCACCATTATCCATTCATCCCATTGTGTCCTAAAACTTTTCACACATGTTTTAAAACTTGAAATAAGTGTTGTGCAAACATTCTCACTTTCTTTCCAAATTAGAAACTTGGACCTTAAGTCCATGATTTTCCAAATTTCATTTTTGTAAATACTTCATTTTGAATTGACTTTAATCATACTTTGACTCCTTTTGTGAATAGTCCTAATCCATTAATTTCACTCACTCAAATGTTTTGGCTTTGTCCATTCCTGTTAATCTTTTCATGCATTAGCCATAGGTTTCAATTCTCATTGTGGTTGATGTAAACCTCACCCTATCCTTAGTGAGTCGACAATAAGACTTCCGTACTGAAAACAGGGTTAACCCCTCTAGTACGTCGAAGCTATCCTCGCATGGTGGATGTTGGTCTTGGTCGAGTTTTCTCCCATTGATAATGAAGAACCTTAAGTGCTATTGTTTAAAATTGAACTCACTAATTTTTGGAAATCTTTTAGCCGAACTACGGCGTTTTGATCCTTACCTTTGATGGAAGGTACGTAGGCAACGGGTTCATCCGTTCGAACACAAAAATAATTAATTTGTACATTCTTTTCTCATCATCCCACTCATGTTTGCACAATGCTTATGTCATGACAAATAATAATTTTCAAACAACAAAGTGTGAAAAGGGCTCCCTAGGAGTACCTAGGACGCATTGGGTGCCTAACACCTTCCCATTGCGTAATTTACCCCTTACCCAAACTCTCTGATCTTTTTATTAGTTTTCTACGTGTAAAACTTCTTAGGCTTTTGTTCGCTTTTTAGCCAGTCCTTTGGATAAATAAAAGTGCGGTGGCGACTCGAAATTTCATTGTATACCTTGCTTATGGTTTAATCGATAAATCATATAGCGACGAATACACCGCTACAGAAAAGTGGCGACTCTGCTGGGGATACATGTCCTTGGTGGTATTGCCAACTTTTCACCATTGTTGTGTGATATATTATTATTTGTTATTTGACATATTTTTGTACAATTTGGGATAACTGTATTGATTGTAATGTGTGAATTGCTTGATATACAAATGTTGTTTGCTTTGGTGATCTGTGAGATGAGTTCTATACCCGAACTCGAGTGCACTCTAGGATAGGAGAATGGCATAGTCTTGTTGACTGGTGTGGAGTAGTCCTTAGCCAGTTGACTTGCGAGTCCATTCACTTGGTGGAGGTCATGTTGGATTAATAATGTCACACAAGTTATTTGTGGTTAGGCATTATTCTTTCAATCATGTGCCTTAGAAGCCAAGGACCTTAGTTTACCAAACCCATCTTGGCCTATTTTTAGGACGTAGTGCGGAGGTCGTTCAGATGTAAGTTCTGATGCGATTGTTACGCGATACTACACTCATAAGAGTCTCTCTCGAGAATATTTTTGGAATACGAGTATTCGTTCCTCCGATAATATCCGAGAGATGGGACGATGATTATGGGAACCTCTGGTAGAACATGTCTGGCAGGTTTAAACCCTAGTACACTCCCTTTGGGCGGTTCTTAACCGAGACTCCATGCTCGTGACTCTCAGCAAACCCGTGATTCGTGGTTGAGTCGTTCAAACATCGTTAATATCAATGGATCCCGGATCAGGTGTAAAACCTAAAATCCACCAAAGCGGCTGGTTGATATTAAGGATGTTAGAGCCGGTTCATGTACCGTTAATATCAATGGAACTTGGGTGTCGATAAGGTGAAAAACCTAAATCCACCAAAATGGATGATTGATATTAGGGATACATTGAGCTTTCCCATGACCTTTGTTTGGTGTGCTTTGCTTGATCCTTGAGTGTGATTGTTGCATTCATGCATTCACGCATTCATCCGCATCCATATCATCAGAAAAAAGAAAATTTTCAAGGAACTCAAAGGGAGTTCATTTGCAAAAATTTTCAAAACATGAAAAAACCGGGAAAATTTTTTCACCTGATATATCTGATGAGATATTCTCATGTATGATCAAAATGCTCAAAATTTCAAAGTTTGCAAATAAAACCCTCGGGTTCCTTTGATATAAAAACAAGCATATGCATAAACACTTCATGCATCATTTGCATAAGCGGGTGTTTTGTTCCGGTCTCCCGTCCTGTGGTCTGACCCTGCGATCTTCATTTATTTTGGAGACGCACCTCGCCGGTATTATACCAGAGCCGATTCTTCGAGATTGATGGATCATCTTGAGCAAGAGAATTGTGAACTCAAGGAGGAATTTTCCGGACAGAGTACTTTTGATGGACAAATCCTAGGCTGGCATTGGCTATTGTTCTGGGGCATATAACGAGCACGGTCTGTTCACGAGTGGAGGATTCATCCATGATGATCAGTCTGTAGAAGAGGAAGCTGCTGCTATCATTGAAGAAGATGCAGAGGATATGAGCAATTTTGTTATTCCTGGTGGTGTCTGCCACAATTGGGTCGCTGTAGATGTTCCTACAGTCATCCATAGATCAGAGTAAATAATGCTCACTTTGTTTAAAACCCTTCTCCCATGCCAAAAGGAGAAGTGATGACATTGTTTGGCTCATATATACAATGATGTTTTCATTCAATTAATGCATTGTTAAACATTTGTTTTTCCATTTGTTTTCACTTTTTGCTTTTTTGCATGAAATCAGTGATCACAAAAAACCTGAAAAACAAGGAAACATCTTTTTCATCTGCATAAATGATTTGCTTGTTTAAATACAAAAGCTTTTCATTATCCAGAATCATTATGCAGGGATTTCTAAACCCATTGAACATAATGATCCAACGCCATCTCCCAAATTTGAATTCCTTGTAGTCGAGGCAGAGGAAGATGAAGTTGAAGGGGATTCCTGATGAGATTACCCGACTTCTCGAGCACGAAAAGAGCTCATTCAGCTGTATCATGAGAATCAGCAAAACAGTCAAACTGGGGCATTACAAATGTAATGTGAAAAAAAAAATGAAAAAAAGAGAGGGTGAAAAAGAAGCAAAAGCAAAAATCAGGAAAAAAATTTCAAATAGAAAAAAGGATAAAAGAAGCCTGATACCCTCAAGTCCCTAGTTAACTGATGCTGAATGGATTCAGAGTCGTTATGACCAACTGAATTTGATTGAAGAGAAGCGTTTAATTGCCATGTGCCATGGTCAGTTATATCAGCAGAGAATGAAGAAAGCATTCGATAAGAAGGTTAAGCCTCGTGTGTTCCGAGAAGGTGACCTTGTGCTCAAGAAAGTTTTGTCTTTCGTGCCCGATTCCAGGGGCAAGTGGACTCCAAACTACGAGGGTCCATATGTTGTTAAGAGAGCCTTTTCAGGCGGTGCTTTGATGCTTACAACAATGGATGGGGAGGATTTCACTCGTCCTGTGAATTCAGATGCAGTTAAGAGATACTTTGCCTAAAAAAAAAGTATATGCAAATGAGAAAACAGAATACCTCGCTAAGTTGAAAACCCGAAAGGGCGGCTTAAGCAAAAATGAGCGTCTCGGTGGAGAACCTGCAAGGGTAATCCAGGCAAAAATTAGAGACTTGAAAAAAAAAGTATATTTGCATCCCGCTAGATTGAGTACCTCACCCTGGGGCAATCTAGGCAAAAATTAGGGATCAGGCAAGTAACTGCGTCCTGACAAGACTTTCTGGTCACCAGCTGTCTGTTTGTCAGAAGATTCTCGATTCGTCGTCAACTGAAGCTTCGAATACATCGAGATTCAAATTGGTAGAGAAAGGATCATTATGTTCAATGTAGCCCTCTTCCAATATATATCACTGATTTCAAATTTGTACAGATCTATGGAGCCTTGCCATTTGCAGACTACCATTCCATCAAATAAATTTGAGCTTTTATCCAATTATTTGCACTCTTATTTGTTTCAATTCAACAAATGTTTTGCATGTTTTAATTGAAAAAACATATCATTGTTTTAAAAACAAAATTTTTCAAAATTTATTGTTTTAAACAAAGTGAACATTCACAAATGATAAAAGGATACTCAAAGGATTTCTCAGTGCTCTCCCAAGGGTGGCATGATTTCCAACAGGTAGGACATTTGTTCATACTCCTGGTTTGGTTTGTATCCTTCTTCTCCAGATTTGATTGTTGGGGTTGTTCCCCAAGCAGAGATTTGGTTGTTGGGGTTGTTCCCTAAGCAGAGCTTCTGTGGATTTTGACTCCCCGAAGCAGAATTGTGGATTGAAGGCTCAGTCTGTTCTCCAACAGTAGTCTCTCCCCAGCTTGATTGCTCAGCTGTTTAGAGAATTTGTGGTTAGTGGGTTGATATCCCCGCGTCCCGTATTTCTCCCCAAGTGAGTTGCCAGCATAATTGCAAGTCGAGTTGTTGGTGGGGTTGTTCCCCAAGTGGAGTGTTGTTGAAGACTCAGTTTTCTCCAGCAGCAGTTTTCCCCGGCATGGATGCTTTCCTTGTGGAAGATTCGGCAGTTGATGGCGCCTCGTCACTTTCTCCAGTGGATCGCTATCCCGAGACTTTATTTGTCTCCTCGGCACAGTTACGAGCAAACAGTTGTTGACATCCCCATCGAAGTCGCGAGCAGAGTTGTTGTCACTCTCCCCAGCGCAGTTGCCAGCGGATTTGTCTGTTTTCTCAGCACGGTCGCTTTCCTTTTGGAAGACTCGGTAAGTCAGTGGTTTGATGCCCGGTACTTTACCTTTTCCCCGGCAAAGTCGTCAGTGGAGTTGTTTACTTTCTCTCTATCAGAATGGTTGATCTCCTCAGCAGAGCAGGATTTATTTTCCTACTCCGTGGTTGATTGGGTTGATATCCCGGTATTTTCATCCAACTTTCTCCAGCATTTGTCTGCAGAGCGGTTGTTGTGGCGGTATCGCCTGTTAAACCTCTTTCAATCCCCGGTATGGTCGGTTGATAGCTCCGTCATCCAGAGATTGTATCGATTTCCTGATTACTTTTCGATCCTCAGTAGAGCGGATTTTGTTGCAGAATCTGCTGATGTGATCCATCAGATGTGTGTTCGCCCCGAGTAGAGTGGTTTGTTGCAGAATCTACTTGTTTGGTGTTTTCCTTCCTCAGTGGGTTGTTCCCCAAGAGAGTAGTTGATGATATCCCCAGTAGAGTTGCTTGTGCAGCCAAACTCTATCCGGGTGACCTTTGCTCCCTCAGTGGGTTGTTCCCCAATGGAGTTATGTTGGATCCGTTTCCATAGCAGTTTGCTAGGATCCCCTGCAGGACTTTGAGATTCTCTTGTTCCCCGACAGATTTGTCTTTGTGGCTCTTTGCCTGTTGTGACTTTCTGTGCCCTAGTTGGGGCGATCGCTGATCCATTGCTCAGAATTGGTATTCTCCTGATATCTCTGATTCTTCTGCTTCTGCTTCCTAGCAGTACCCGCAGATCTTTGCTTTATGGCATGTAGATCTTCAACAGAATTGGCTTTCCAGTTGGTTTTCCCCTGGAAGTGTAATACCGGACGTTTGATTCCTGGACCTGTTGTGTTGGAAATGTCTGTTTTGTCAGCATTCATCAAACATAAATCACGCATATTCATGCATATTCATAAAACATTCAGATATTCATGTTGCATTTTTGCCATATATCCTTTGTTTGTTGTTCCCTGCTATGGTGATATAGATCTCTTTACAAATCCCCCCAAGCAGAGGTCGGGTGTTACAAATCTCTCCATATAGAGTCAGCCCCATAAGCAGAAAATGTTGTCTTTCCTTCTGCGGTTCCCCACTGAGATATACCCTCGTGGATGACGGTTTCTTCCGTTTCCTCCCAACACATATATTGGGATGGAGGTTCCTATTTGAGTTATATCCTCATTAGGACGTGTCTTGATTCAGTCTGTCTTTTCGGATCTTTCCTGAATTGACATTTGTCGTCTGTTCCTTGTGCTTCCCTGTGGTGATTTTTATCCCCAGCGGAGTAGTTTCGGGCCTCTACCCCCATACCGGTAGTTATAAGTCCTATCTTTCCTGGCTTTCTTGGCAGAATTTGTGGTTATACACCTTTTATTCTCCAGCCAGAGTTTTGGTTTTCTACCCTCATACCGGTAGTCGTAAATCCTATTTTCCTGCTCTCCAGCAGTTTGTGGTTCGTTATAAACCCTATTTTGGTTTCCCGTGCGGATTTGTGATTTATTCTATCCCCACGCGGAGTTGTTGGTCTTCTACCTCGTATTCGGTAGATGTAAACCCTAATTTTGTGGTCAACCCCACCATCTTTTGGCCTTCTGCCTACAAACCAGCAGTCGTAAGTCCTATCTTTGCGGTTTTTCTACAAACCAGTAGTCATAAACCCTGTTCTCTCCTTGCAGAGTTAACTTTGTTGTTCATCCCAACCGATGACAATTCCCTCTTTGTGGATATCTTCATCTAGTTCTTGATGTTGATTTTCCTTTGCTTGGATAAGTTGCTCAGATCAGCACTTATATCCCCAGCAAGTCTTTTGTGGACAATTGCTGTATGCTAGCAATTTTATCCCCAGCGGGTCCTTTCACCTTTTGTCAGTGATTGTGTTACCCGGATCATTGATTTTCATCAATGTATCCCAGCGAGTCTTCTTTCATTTACCCTCTTGTTGGTAATGTCTGTTGCGCCCTTTGACTGGTCATCATTATATACCTAATTTGGTATCCCGATGCCTTTCTTTTCGGATTTTATCCTACAAACAACCTACAACCCGGTTCAGGATAATCTTCCATGTGAGTATTCTATCCACGTTCTGACGGTAATGGATATTATATCTCGTTCACTCTCGAGTCAATCTTTGATTGTTTTCTCCGTAGAGTCAGATTCGTATTCCTTGTGGAATCGAATGTCCATCCTATAAACAAGTCTGCTGTTCTAGCTTTCTTCAGGGTGATGAGTGTTTTGGAACACAAACCAATTCACGTTTTCGGATTTTATCCTATAAACAACCTACAACCCGGTTAAGGATAATCTTCCATTCGAGTATATTATTCACGGTCTGCCGGTAATGAATAATATATCTCATGCGCTCTTTGGTTGGGTCCTTTGTTGATCATCCCCAGTCGAGTAAGATTCGCATTCCTTGTGGAATCGAATATCCATCCTATAAACAAGTCTGCTGTTCTAGCCTTCTTCAGGATGATGAGTGTCTTGGAATACAAACCAATTCACGATTCCGGATCTTATCCTATAAACAACCTACCACCCGTTCAGGATAATTTTCCATGCGAGGATATTGTCTACGTTTTGACGGTTATAGATAATATATCTCGTGCACTCTTTTGTCGAACACTTTGTTTGTTTCCCCAACTGAGTAAGATTTGTATTCTTTACAGAATCAAATTTTCATCCTATAAACAAGTTTGCTTTCGCTCTCTTCAGGATGATGAGTGTTTTGGAACACACACCAAATCACGCCCTGGTCGGTCGCCTGTTACATACCTACAACCCGGTATCCCTGGTGTCCCTTCCTTTCAACTCCCTATTATGACTTTGGTCCCTCGTGGAGTCAGATTTCCTGAGTTTATGTACCTTTCCCAGGTCTTTCTCAGATGTTTGGTTGATTGATATCTCTCACCCTTATGTCGGTCTTAGATATTCATTCTTCCTGAGTTTGTTGCCCTTATACCGGTAACATCTTCATTTCTTTGGTGCTTCCTCAGTGGAGTTTCCTGTTGCTTTTCCCAGGAGAGTCTCTTTGGTAGACATTCCCTTGTGGAGTTTCCTTTGGTGATTTTACCCTTTGCTATATGGGCGTATTCCCCAGTATATGCATTTCCCGGCAGGGAGGTTCTATGTGAATCTTTTCCTGGTCCGAGTCCGGATTTTTATCCGAAGTATCCTTTATGGATAATTCGAGTCAACTTATGTCTTTCCTATGGATTTATCTTCCTCTGGAATTCTTTAGTCCCCGGTGTGAGTCCTTTGCTTCCCCAGCAAGTTCTCCATTCCGATATCTGTTATCCCCACTCGGAGTCGTGCCTTGGTCACGCTGTGTCAGTTTTGTTTTCCCTAATCAAAGTCGTGTCCTGCTCACGCGTTCTTTTTCTTACTATCCCCTAAAAAAAAAGAGTCCCAATAAGAGTCTTGTTAGAGTCTCTGTTCCTGGTGAGTGTATTACTCCGATGGATCGTCTTTTCTTCTGTGCGAATCATATATTCTCCACAGAATTTGCTTTTGCATGCATACATCTGCATCATGAGGTCTCTTAGGGACCAAAATTTGTCTCATTACTATTATTTAAGCCCATTCTACCGCGTCGAGATGAAGATTTCTAAACTTCATTTCTCCGGATAGAATGACCTTAAATAGGGGCATCTGTAAGACCCCAATTTTGGCCCTAAGATCCCTCATGGCCCATATCATATCATATCATGGCCTCAAGGATCAATGCATACCCTAGCTTCCCTCCTAGTGGGTGGGTTACCTTGTGAGTGTGGTTCTTGATCACCAAGCATGTGTTGCATTTGTATATCATTGCTTTTCATATGTTTACTAACCAAAAGTACAAAAATATTGTCATCTAACCATGTTACCTGCAGATGAAGCAAACCAGGTCAAAACAGTCAAATCAGGCCTTGAGCATTGGATGGTGACCATTCTTGAAGAATTTGGACACCATGATCATTCATAAAGAGTTCATATAACTTGTGATATCATTTGGAAGCAAGATCTCATGTGAAAGAGGCTTGGAATTCATCAGAACTTGGCCCAGTCAAGAAAAGTCAACAAAAGTCAACTGTGGTCAACTGAACATTTAATCAGGGATTGGAAGGTGTGAGGTGGTTTGAAAGGCCTCATTCATGTCCATATGAGCCTCATTTGGCATTTCAAAGATCAAGGTTGAAGGATTTGAAGTCAGACAAAAGGTTTCCCAAAATGGAAATGACCTGTAATTCTCACCTGCCAAAAATGGAAAGTTTTTCTCCCAAATATTACGTGTCCAAGAAAGCTTCAAATCAAAATTTGTCCAACATGAAAGTTGAAGATCTTGTTCTCACAATTCCAAAAAGTCCAAGAACTTGAAAATCCCATGCATGGTTGTCAAGATATGGTCCAGTGAATTTCAAAAAAGACCCGTAATCAGGAGGCCATAACTTCCACATGGATTGTCCAAATTGCAAGTTCTTTATATGCACAAACTCCATTTGACATGTACTTTCATGGTGCATAATTGGATTTTTCCAAAAGTGCTCAAGGCAGAAGGCCATTTTTGAAGTGAACTAATTAAAAGTGAGGGGCAAAATGGTCCAAAACGCAAAGTATGAGGAATTTGGACATGAGACCTATGCCATTAGCTTCCAAATGATATTTGCAACTTGTTCAAAGTGAGAAATTGCTGCTACAATGCTTCTAACCATTCCAAGGGCATAAGAGCCAAATGCATCATAAGCTTAATTTTGCTAATCTCATTTTTTGACTAATCTTGATTAATTGGTGGATTAAGAGCTTGGTATATATACTTAATCTCTAACAGAAATGAGGAACTAATCACAATTCAGAAATCAAAAAGAAAAACTCTCAAATTCTCTCATTTGGCTCCAATTTTCACAAGACACTTTTTTTGATTTTTCATCAAGATCTTATCATTCTTTGTGCGTTTTCTCTGTGGATTCATAACCTGCAGGTATTGTTGAGCTTCTGTTGATCAAGATTGGAGCAAAACCATGGCCAATTCGCAGCTGTTGTAAAGTGGTTCTTCAATGGCAATTGGTGATTCTCGAGTTTCTGTGCATCTTTGAGCTGGATCCTCTTCATCTTTCACCTTCCACGACGCTTTGCTGCATCTGTTTCTGCAAATCAAGGCTCGATACGCAAGGATTACCGCACTGCACTTCAAGAAAGGTTGGAAATCAAAACTCGCGATTGCCTCAATTATGTTAGGGATTCTGTAGAATATTCATTGTAGAGTCATCTGGAACTTGTAGATTGTGATTTCGTTGTGAATTAATTAAGTTATCGTAGTTTGAAGTTTATGTGCCGTATTTTCTTTCCATCGATTCGCTGCGTACACGAAGTTCTGGACGATTCCATTAGGATATCCATGTTCTACGTGCTTAGACCGTTCTAACGGATATAGGATCGTGAATTTTGGTGAAACTTGGATGTTCATCGTGTTTATGCCATTGCTGGGAATTTCTGGAGAAGATAGTGATGAAGAACGCGCACAGATCTTTGGTTCTGGCTTTCCATTTCGAATTAGTGTTTGCCGCGGAAATCATCCATTCACGCGTCGCCAGCTCAATTATTGAAACGGCCGCGTTTTGGCGCAGGCAGGCATTATTACAGAATTGCCATTTCGTCCAAATTAATTAATTAATTCATTGTAAATCCTAAATAAATATTTCAATAAATCTTTAAAACTTCAAAAAATCATAAAATGATCAATATTCATCCAAATAATTTGAGAATTTTTTTGTTAATCTCCATTTTTAATCTATTATTTTTTAGGCATGAAAATTAAAATTGTGCTTGGTAGAAAAATTAATTGGTATAGAGATGTTCATCATATGTGCTATTTTGATGTGTTTTACCATTTTAATCACAAAATAGTCATGCTAGCTCCAAATGATTTGAAAATTCACATGATGATTCTTGACTCACTTCTGGAATTTTTGACATATGATTTGTATTTTTTGGACCTCTGGTCTATTAGATATGATTTAATTAGTTTGAGTGTGACAATATGTGTCACACTTTGATATGCTGAATTTATGAATTATTTTTCCATGCTTCCATTAGGCCTATAGTTCTGATTTTTTGCATGAGATACCTTTGACATGTTAACTTTCAACATGAATTTTTGTGGATTTTAATAATCCATTTTCTAATTGATTAGAATTTTTGTTTGCTGCTTAGCATTTTTAGGGCTTTGCTTGTGTAA